>NC_056738.1:277542658-277580328 GCF_019279795.1 Protopterus annectens | reverse complement strand
GAAAAGAAAACATGCTTTTTTATTTCTGAATTTTCAAAAGCATGATCTAAAATATCCAACATCTAATCAGGCTTGGAAAGAACTCGCACGTATAAGCAGTACAGCAAGCAGGTGAAAATTATTTGGCAGTACTGCTCATGCTAGTTGCTTTGTAATGCTTAAAGACATCATATATATGACCAGGTAATATCAGTATCACAGTGTAAGTAAGAAGTACATTTATGTACGTTACCTTACGGTGTTCATGTATCTCAAACTACACAATCTTCACAGGTATGAATCACGAAAGACAAGGTTAAAAGCAGAATTCAGTGGAGGAGATGCAAAATATAAGGCATGGTCATTATTAAAATGATACAACTCGATCTGTAAAGCTATATCCATTTGTTAGATCTTGCCTTGGGAGTCATTAAAGCACAGCCAGTAATGCAGAACAGCAAGGTTTATGTTTCATTCTGCTGCCAGTCTGTTATTTCAAGCATATCATTTATTCTCATTTTATTTTATTTTCTGTAAACTGCAGAATGTGATTATTTCATTCATTACTTGGTAACTAGCAAAGATCCACCAGACACATCAGCCAATTTTCAGATATAATATAAGAGCTTTAATCTACTTAAATTGGTTTAGTGCCACAGTACTCAAGTGGAAGTTATAAAAATCCAATCCTACTCTACAAGATATCTCTTGTTTAAATGTCATTAGTTAGGAAACTCTGCTTGCTGTGCTACCAAACAATTTGGCATCTATGACAAATGCAAAATAATACAGCAGAACATGAGGTACTGCATTTAACAGGCAAAAAACAAAATGTACTCTGAAGAAGATATGCAAGTTATCTTGCCACTTATGTAATTCTTGAGAACTTCCCTTGTTCATTTAGTAGTAAATATATAAATTGAAAGATCCCAGTGATTTTATGGCTAGCAATATCTCAAATGTTAGACCAGTCTTAAAGAAAAAAAAAAGACAACACCACTTTTATTTAAACTGCTATATATCACAAGTTGTATAAAAGCAGCAAGTTACTCATCCACTCAGTTTCAGTATATCCATCAAAATACCATACCCTACCCACTAATAGCCTAAAAAGAAGTTATGTCTTACCATAACGTTCCATCTGAGTTGTTGATCTTCTTCCAGTCATCACCGATGAGTTCGGTTCCAAGCCCTCGGAACCAAGTCGGCCTTATACCAAGCTTCCGTGCACCAAAAACTCTCAAGCTAAGCTGCTACTCACAATGCCCTTTGCTCAGTTACCTCAGATCGAGTTTGCATGCAACATATAGAGAAAGAATAAGTCAGAGGCCATCTCTGCGCAGAAACCCTAATACACCACAAAGACCCAGAAGATCCGCCAGGAACCTTAGGAGGGGGTCGGTGGGACGGTGTGATGACTGGAAGAAGATCAACAACTCAGATGGAACATTATGGTAAGACATAACTTCTTTACCTGAAGTTGTTAATCTTCTTCCTATTCATCACTGATGGGACAGAGTCCCCAGCTACTTAGAGAACCTGGGTGTCCCTTATGGAAGAACATTCCTGAGAACCATTGAACCAAAAGCTGTTCTTCCCCAGGAGATCAGATCCAATTTGTAATGTTTGATAAAAGTGTGGGGCTAACCCCAAATGGCAGCTGCAAAAATGTCATCCATGGAGGCCCTAGAGTGGAAAGCAACAGATGCTGCAATAGCCCTAGTTGTGTGAGCTTTGATTTGGCCAGGCTTAGATCCCTCCGTAAGAAAACATGTGAAGGCAATACAATTCCTGAGCAATTTAGACAAAGTAACCTTTGATACTGCACCTCCCATTCTAGGGCCCACAAAGGAAACAAAAAGCTGGTCTGACTTGTGAAATGATTTAGTTCTGTCCAGATAAAAGCGCAATTGTCTATGAACATCCAGGGAATGCAGGCAGTATTCTCCCTTGTTAGAGTAATTTGGGAAAAACACGGAGTTTGATGGACTGGTTAACTGAAAAGTCAGAAACCACTTTGGGGAGAAATGATGGGTTAGTTTGAAGTGATACTCTGTCCTTATGAAATATCAGATAAGGGCTCTTGATACATAATGCTTGTATTTCATAAATTCATCTTGCTGAAGTTATAGCCACCAGGAATAAGGACTTCCATGATAAGAATTTTAGATCACAGGTGGCAGCTGGCTCAAACGGTGGCAGGGAGAGAGCCTGCAGAACCCAGGACAAATTCCATGCCTCCACCGGCTGTCTGATGGGAGGCCTGCTGTGAAAAATACTCTTGAGGAAGGTCTTGCAAAGGCGAGAGGAAATAAGTGGTACTCCTCCAGACCCATTATGGAAGTTGGAAATAGCTGCTAGATGGACTCAAATGGTAGAAGCCGAGGCCCCTTTGTCAAACAGCTCAGCCAAATAATGAAGAATAGTGGCTACGGGGGCTGAGAACGGGTCTTAGCTCCTGATTACGTGACCAAATAGAGAATCTTTTCTATTTATCCCTGTAAAGCTTTCTGGTGGATGGTTTATGAGAAGCGAAAATAATATCCCAGACAGGTGAAGAAAGGGTTTCCTGCCTGGCAACTAACGGAAGTGGAAAATCCAAGCTGTCAGCTTGAGGGTGGACATATTCGTGGGAGTCAGCCCTTGTGGGTGAGAAATTAGGTAATGACGAGTGTCTAGGATCCAAGGAGGTTGTAACATATGAGGTCGAAGGAAGGGGAACCACACTTGGTGAGGCCAGAATGGAACAATGAGGATCACTTTGTTTCTCAACCGAATGGCCTTCCGTAGAACAAGGGGAATCAGAGGAATCGGAGGGTAAGCATAAAGAAGACCCGTGGGTCAATCGTGGACTAGAGCACCTCTCGGTGACTCCCCGAGAGGGGGAAAGAGGGCAAAGTAGCTGCTGCATTTTGTATTTGAAGGGTTGGCAAAAAGGTCGCAGCATGGCTGGCCCCAGCAGCTGAAAATGTCCGTCGCCACACTCGGGTTGAGAGACCACTCATGAGGATGAAGGATGCATCTGCTCAGTCTGTCCGCAATCACGTTGGGGCTCCCCGGGATATGCGTTGCGATCAGGAAGCGGTTGGAAGCTATCACCCAGTGCCAAATTCCCATGGCTTCGCAACAAAGGGGGTAAGACTTGGTCCCTCCCTGTTTGTTTATGTACCAGATCACGGACATGTTGTCCAACTGGACAGCAATCATTCCGGACAGAAGAAGCGGATGAAAAGCTTGCAACGCCAACAGCACCGCTCTTAACTCCAGGACATTGAAATGCAAAATGGCCTCTACATCGGGCCACATGCCTTGGACTGACTTTCCCCTAGAAGTGGCCCCCACCCCATCAGGGAAGCATCTGTGGTCACTGTGGCGCTGGGCTGTGGAACCTGGAAGGGACAACACCAAAGATTTTCGTCTGTACTCATCCACCAGAGGAAATCTTGTTTGCAAATGTTGATGAGGATCTTTGAGCTCAGGGGGTGGAGACTGGGTATCCACTGGGCCTGAAGGAGCCATTGTAGTAATCTCATGTGTAGTCTGGCTAAGGGAACTATGGAGATGGCTGCAGCCATAGATCCCAAGACTTGAAGAATCTCCCTTGCAGACACCTTGCTTTGATAAGAGTATCACCTGAACTTGTGCCCTGAGTCTCTGAAGCCCGTGCAGAATAAGTGGGATTAGGCTTGACTGTATGTTGAATACTGCCCCTATGAATTCCAGTTGTTGTGATGGTGGAAGGTTTGATTTCTCCCAGTGTATGGTGATGCCTAATGACTCCACTAGAGCCCATGTGTAGCAGAGGGCCCTGAACAGAAGACACTTGGTAGGGGCGGAGAGGAGCCAATCGTCTAGATATGGAAACACCTGGAATCCCTGAAGTCTCAGATGAGCTGTTACCACTGCAAGACATTTCGTGAACAGGAAGGGCACTGAATTGCTAGTGACTGGCTCCCAACTGGAAGTGAAGGAGGCTCCTGGAGCGTTTGTCCATCTTGATATGGTAATACGCATCCCGGAGATCTAATGAGCACATCCACACACCCTCCCGCAGAAAGGGGGGGATGGATTGAATCGTGACCATGCAGAACTTGGCCTGAACTACTGATTTGCTTAATTGACTGAGATCCAGAATGGGCCTCCAGTCCCCTGTTTTCTTTGGCACCAAAAAGAATCTTGAAGAGAACCCTAATCCGCACTGATCTGAGGGGACCTGTTGGATGGCTCTTTTTGAAGTAGCTTTCATATTTCAGAAGCTGCCTCCTCCCTTTGACTGGGCGGAACATCGGGAAGGGATTTTGGAGGTCTTGGATAGGATATTAGTGGAATATGGTAGCCTCTGGTAATGATTGTCTGCACCCACTGATCGTTCGTAATGAATATCCAGGCAGCTTGGTGCAGAGAGAAATGTGCCCTGACTGCTTCCAGAGGAAAGCAATCGGGCAGCGCCTCAGGAGTGCTGATATGGTCTACCTGAGAAGGAATCTCTGGAGCCCAGGTTCCGGAGACCCCCTCTGCCCTGAAAGGGACGTCTTCCATTATTGGAACCCCCTCTGCCTCTGGAGGAGTCCTCACCATGTGCGTCTCGGAAAGGACCTTATGACTTCTTGTGCCACATCTTTCCGCTCCACTCATTCCTGGAAAATTAACGCTGAGGTTTGGAAAAGCATAGGCCAATGGCAGACAAGGTCTTCCCATCCTGCTCGCACCTGGCTAGTGTATCCTTGACCTTAGCAACAAACAGAGCCGAAGGCTCAATAGGGGCATTTAGAAAGGAAGACTTGGAGTCCACGTGGTCACAGATGTGCATCCAGGTGTGATGTCTCATGACTACGCCTGCACCCGCAGCTGTAGCTGCTCCTTCGGTTGAGTATGATAGCAACCTCATGGATGAATTAGATATGGATTCTAGGGTGGCAAGTTGGGAAGCAACTTTATCTCATGCTCCATCTGATACTGGACCCACAAGGGTTCTGGAAAGTTTGGAGATAAGGTCTCTCTGGAGCCTCGTAAAATGTGCCAGAAAGTTCAGAGACCTAACCGCAAAGGTTGCTGAAGCAAAGACTCGCTTCCCTAACCTGACCACTGCCCGGGACTCTTTGCAGGGAAAGTGAACAGCAGGACTCTCTTCTGCAATGTCCTTTTTTGTGGTAGCCGCCACCACCATAGCATCCACTGGCAAGCCTCTGGACCAATAGGGTTGATCTTCTGGAGGGGAGAGTACTTTGTCTGATCTCCTGGGAATGGTCTCAGTGGAGTCGGGGTTCTTCCAAGCCTGTTGCATGATGAGTTTAACCAACTCATCGGTGGGTGGGGGGGTCACCCATGAAGTAGAGGGCCGAGAGCGAAAGGCCTGCAGGAATATGGATTCCTCTGAGGAAGGGGTTGAGGACTTCAAATCACCCCTCTGTTTCAAGACTTCCATGATGTCCCCGAAGGAGACATCATCGGGGGTGACCATGGGGACCCGTCCCCATCATCGTAGTCCATATCCTCCGTGAGGGACTCCTACAGGGAGTCCGTGCATTTCCTCTTACACACCCATTTCTGAGGGGGTTCTTCAGTGTGAACATCCGAAGAAGACTTGGAAAGTGAAATGCCCTGGACAGGGGTCTCCTGGGCCTTGTGCTCTTAGAGTCCTGGGGGGTGGCCTTTGACAGCTGTGGCTCAGAGGGAACTGGGGAAATAACCAACTGTGCAGAATTGCTGCCAGCAAGTGCCCTCTCCATAACCCGGAAAGCGGGCCTGCCCGAAGAGGAATGGGAGCCCGGAACCAAAGAAGACAAAATTGGAACTACGGTCACACTCCGCTCCAGACGGTCCACATTGGATGAGTATCAGGTCCGTGGTGTGTCACAGAATGGCACTGACAATTCCAATTTTGCAACAGGTAATAATGGTATGGTCGGAGCCGTGAACGGGCTCGGAGCAGAAGTCACTATAGGGGTGGATGACAGGAATGGTTCCGAGGTAGTTGTCGGAGCCGATATCAGAGTCAAAACAGGCGAAGTCGGGGCCGATGAATTTGATACATTGGTCGGTACTGAGGCCGAAGCCTTTGCCATAGTTGTCGGTGCCGGGGTGGGTGCCGACGAGGCTACCTCGGTAAACTTCATTGGAGCCGAGCTCGGAGTCGATGTGGTAGTCGGCACTGAGGAGGCAGAATGGTGTTCAGAAGAGGACTTATGGGCCTTGTGACCATTACCTCCATCACCGGCCAGTGAAGAGGGGTCTGATCGAGGACGTTTCTTGTCCAGAGAAGGAGGGGGTGAGACCTCCGTTGCAGAAATGGCCTCCGAAAAAGGCGAAGCAAGCAGGCCCTTTAAACTAAGTTTGTTACGATGTTCATTCAGCGTCTGCTGACTAAAACTAGCACAGATATCAAACGGGGGTTTCGCCAACAAATGAGGAACCCCCAAACAGTATACACATTCTTCATGGAGGTCATTATTCAGCAGTTTACCACTGCAAGAAGAGCAGTGTTTAAACCCCTTAGTTCCCTTCTTTTCATACATCTCAGAACACACTCTCGCACATAAGGGAAAGAGAGAGGAAAGAGGAAATGAGGGAGAAAGAAAGCAAATACCAACAATGGTAACAAGATACAGTAAAGGTAGAAAGTTAGAAATACCAAGAAATTACCAACAATGGTAAGAGAGAAATACCTGTGAGTAGATCTGAAGCAATATAGAACAACAAGAACAAGTTATAAAAGGAGAAAAAACATTTTCAAACCAGTAAATATATCTGAAAAAAGCACTTAGCTGGAAAACTCGGTGAAATGCTGCTATATGGCTGTGCGGCAAATGAGATCTGAGGTAACTGAGCAAAGGGCATTGAGGGTAGCAGCTTAGCTTGAGAGTTTTTGGTGCACGCAAGCTTGGTATAAGGCCAACTCGGTTCCGAGAGCTTGGAACCGAATCCATCACTGATGAATAGGAAGAAGATTAACAACTTCAGATTTAGCATTAAAAGCTAAAATTACTAACTAAGCCTGCCAGTAAAGAACATATACCGGATATATGAATTGTACAAAAATTAACTACATTATTATGGCCTATCCTATAAATAGTAGTTGTTCCCAATTGCTCCTGAAATAATCTTGTTTTACCTGAGAACACTATTCTTCACTAGCTTTATACTTTAATCTTTCTATTCCCCACCCCAAAATTTGTATTCTGTCCTGTCAGGACCCAGGAAATCTACTGATGTGTGGATGACCTTGACTCTTCACCTCAATTCAGTCAGTTTTGAAAAGCAGTCCTGCCAACTTTTACAATAAAAATCTGCCTTATCCACTCAATATATTTTTTGCAAAATTATGAAGAATTCCCAGACAGTTCTGTGCTCAGAGGTATATAATTTTCTTCCTTTGTTAATGTACAACAATCCTTTCCCACACTGTCCTTACACATAAAGCAGCCAGAGAGAGGCAAGAGGGTCAACTGTCCCAGAAGCAAAGTGTTGGGGGAGCGATCAGCTGATCCTGATCTCTCTTTAATGCAATACCAGCTTTTAAAAGCCAGTACTGTATTAGCAGTCGAACCCGAGCATGGTAGTACTCTGTGTGGACTAAACTTTAGAAGCTACTTGCTATATTGTAGCAAGCGGTTTGCTACAGATTAAAAAAAAAAACAGAAACTAAAGCAAATGTTTGCTACATTTGTAACAAGCAATTTATTACAGTTTAAAAAGAATATATATATTTTTAAATGTGAGTGCCGTAGTGCACTATGCAGGAAGGGTATAAAGTGTAGCAACTGTTTGCTACATTTGTATTTGTTACAGTTTAAAAATAAGAATTTTTATTATTTTAAACTAAAATATGAGCACTGTAGTGCTCCATGCAGGCAGGGTATAAATTGTAGCAGCTGTTTGGTACTGTTTAAAAGAATTTTTTTTTTTTAAATAAAAAACATTTTTTAATAAAATCCGTTGAAGTAAGGTTGGGGGCAGGTCACAGAAATGGGACCTGAATATCTAGGCTGGAGTGAGAGGGGTGTCATGTATCTAGCCACCTGGTTGGTGTGCCAGTAAAAGGAATGACCATTCTTTTTTTTTTTTTTTTTGTAGGGGGTGTAGATCTAACTGTAATAAGCCAGTCTCTTACAATGCATTACAAAATGCATGTTCATAGAACAAGTGAGGTGATGGTTAATAGTACAATCACAGGGCACCTGTTGAACCTGCTATGTTTCTGATATAAAGCTGTGATACCAGTATTTACTCCACCATACCTCATAGGAAGTGCTATTAGGAAATTCATAATTCAAAAGGAAAGTACGATTGTATAACAACTCTCGATAGATCACTGTTGCACTAGTCCTTATGACTGGGTTTGCAGAAGACTCAGTGCCCTAGCCCTTTGAGCCTGTGAAGATGTCCACCCTTAAGGAGATTAGGACATTCCCAGTATAAAGCTGACATCTACATGTGCCAATTTACACCTTTCTGGCCAAGGGTTGACCATAAGATATCCCCTACTAGACCCTAGTCAAGTTCCTCACACTTGGGATCAAAGAAATTGAGAACCAGGGTTGACCAAATCTATCCAGATGTGAGCAAGCTAAAGCTTTTAAGGCAGCAGAAAGTTAAGGGTAAATACATAGGGATAATACACCTCACCCTAAGCAAAAGGGCCCAAGAAGAGAAGACATGAGGGTGGGAGGGAATCAGCACTGCAAAGGTGATCTACCCAAACAGTACTATTATAAGTTCCTACACAACCTTACTTATATTCTTGTTGTAGATCACCGTTACAGTGGTCTTTACTACGGTAAGAATTCCAAATCCTTATGAGGGAAAGGAGGTGAAGATATTGGTAGAATGAGCTGCATCAAACCTTGCAGAATGGCAGTTGCAAACCCAGCCCTACCCATAGATGCAACACCTAGTCTGAATGCTTACAAAAGGGGTAGATTGTGATCAAATACCTGCTTTAGTATAGCCTCTGTACTCACCTCCCCTCAATAAAATGCCACAGTGGTTGCTGTAACCATAGTGTTGTAAACTCTAATGGTCATTTCAAACTTATTTTCACAATCAGAAGAGCAAAACAAAATAAAATGAGCCAGCCACTTAAACTGTGCTGGTTCGGAATTTAGCTTTCCTTCATCTAGTTAAGAAAGGGACACAAATAACTGATCTGAGGTTCTTATGTTCTTATTTTCACCTAAGCAGTATTTCAGTTGCCTATTGCATGTAGAAAGAAAAAATAATAATTCTCCCCTTTTCTAGGGATTAGGAAAGAAAAGAGAGGAATGTATGGAGGAATTATTCAGTCCATACTTTTGGCATAAATATGAGGTTGGTTCACATATTAATTCTATTTTTATGGAAGAGCTCTAAGACTGACTCTTTCTTTAAGGAATAATTAGAAGGGCTCTCCAAATGGGTGCCTGCAGATCCAAGAATCCTCCTAACCAAGGTGATGTCCAGAAATAAAACTGTGTTCCATGTTAGAAACCTGAAGGGGCTATGAGGCAGCATGCTCAAGATATGGGCCGAGTCATCTTTTCTCAGAACATAGTTAAAGTCCCATGGAAGTGTAATGGCTTTTCCTGGTCATCTCAGATGAAGAACTCCTTTCAAGTAAATGGATCATGCTGAAACAGATACTGAAGGGGAGGTTTACAGGCATGCAGGCTGAAAATGACGAGGAGATATACCTTTTAGAGGCATATGACAGGCCTGAATTGAACAGATCACTTAAATATTGCAAAATCACGTGTATTAATCCTGTGCCAATGTGTTCATCTTTCTTATGGCACAAAGGAAAAAAAATCAGCTTGGCTATGTCAGATTTCTGTATGGCATGCTTCCTAGCCTTCTTAAATATGGTCAGAAAATCAAAGAAACTGAGAGCTGCAGTGTCTTTAACATGGGGTGTATCAGTGTACAATTGTCCTGACTTAGTCAGTGTTTCTCTAGATACAGAATGTGAGGGTTTACCCAGGACTTCTTAATGTGGAGGGGAACAAATACTTTCTTGGCCAAAAGGAGCTATTAAGAGCATTCTTGTCCCCTCTTGCCTTGCATTCTAGATCACCTGTGGAGAACAGAGACCAGAAGGAACTCGTAGAGAAAAAGACCTGGCCATCTGAAAGAAAAATGCATCCCCTGCCCAAGCTTCTTTCTGCAATGCTCTAGAGCAGAATTTTTTAAGCTGCTTCTGCTTGGAAAAGCAATTGTTTCTCTATCTAGAACACCTAACCTGTGAGAATTCTGGAAAAAAAACATCCCTGTGTAACATCCATTCATAGGGATCTGCAGCTGATCTGCCACTGACTGTAACTAGGATAGGATGTAGGCTGACACGAAACTCAGCTAAGACTGAGGAGCCATTTCCCAGACATTCACGACCAACCCATACAAGGGGTAAGATTAGGTGCCTTCTTGCCTTTCATACCACACATTACAATAGTACTGTCTTTTCACAACAGCAAAAGTACTCTTCCAGGTGGGCTTAAAGGTGTTGAGTGCCCAAATTGGGCTCATCACCCCTTTTACATTTAGGCATATGGGAGTAAAAAATGCTAATTTGCCAACAGTCTTCCCCCTTTCCTCCAATTTTTTTTTTCTTGAGTAACTCATATTCTGAGATTCCCAAGCAATGTTTCCTTATTCAAGGGAGTACTGAGGGAATTGCAATTTGACATCCTCTGGCAAAGGTTCCATCCTCAGGCAAGTTTTCTGCTCACTAACTCCGTGGCTGCTGTCCTGGATGCTGCATCCACAGCATCATGTTCACACCTGATTGAGAATTTAGCCACCTGACTGGATCCCTGTGACAATTATAGGGTAGGCCCCAATAGTTTTGCCCTCAGATCCCTCCCCAATCTTCCCCTTCATCTGGTTGAGGACATTCATTTGAAATTTAGACATGTGGGTGACAGTAGGATTGAAGGCCAGCATAACAGCTTTGCATACTTTCTTCCCAAACAAGTCCAGCACTCTGGTTTCCTAATCACTGGGGAGAGTACTGGGGTAAGGGGCAAGTTCTGACCCATTTTCTGTATCCACAGGTGCCATTACTAGATCTGCTACAGGGCTTTTGTAATGGAGTTTGTGGGACTCCTTGACCCTACAGAACCTGCCTGGCTACACAGGGGCTGAATGTCTGGTTTCTTGAAAGCTGCTAGGAATGCATGCCATACATCTCAACCTCTTAGTGCAAGACATCTAGACAAAGCCTAAATAGTGGGGGCAAAGTCTCAAAAATAGGGAAAGATTTCAAATACTGCTCTTATACATTAGAAAATTGCTAAAATAACATGATTTGTGTTAGCGTGCATTTCCTGAAGGATATAAACCCTGAAACTCAAATGTATGTCATTATTTAGTGACTTCTATCCTCAGTGATTTTCCAGAAATCCCCAAATTTTACGAGGAACAGACCAAAACTATAACACAAAAATCTGGACAACTGACAGGTATGATGCATACTCAATCTCCCAAAACATTACATATTGACACAGGTTTAGGGGCATCCAAGCCCACCAAATCAAAATACCTCTTCTGGGCATCTGATCTCTCTTTGGTTTCCTATCTGAAGTAGTCATTTATTCTAGGTGTCTTCAAATAAGATGTCCTCTCTGGGTAAAGCAAAGAATGTGGTGTCATCATTGTGGGGGCATTTAGAATAAGTAGTCATCATCCTTCTCTAGGGAGGATTCATTCTTTGCCTCAGCAGTGGCGGCTCTAGACACCTTTGGTTGATCTGCACTTGGCAGTAAGTTCTGCAGAACATAAAGGAATTCCTGAATCCCTGAGCCAAGGAGAAAAATTCCCGAGAAAAAGCCAGAGGAGGGGATGTACAGAGACCTGTCCTTTTCCTGGGGATCAACCAACTACAGGAATTTGGGTGGGAGTAGGTGGTCTATTCTTGATCTTCTGAGTCCTTTTAAGTGACAGTTAAAATAGTTGGTACACCATCTTTTCAATTCTGAAATGACAAAAATAGAAGTTATGTACTTACCATCTCTGCCTTTACCTCAGATCTAGTTTGCTACATAACAGCACATTCATGCCATACATCTATACATACATAAACAGACACATATAAGTATATGTGTATACCAACTATGTACAGAGAATAATGACAGTAGCAAAAATGCTTCTGGCCAGGCATCCGTTCTTGAGCACAGTGGAACCAAGGTTGCCCTGTCCCTAGAAACCTTATCTACTTTATCATCAGAAGTAAATGTATGTGGCTTAGACCAGGTAGCAGCGATATTGATCTTGTGGAATGTCCCTTGGGTTTGTTTAGAAGGTAACCACTTTGAAAGAGTTCTTTTGGTACTGCAAGTCCTTTCCTGCTATCAGCAAAAAAAACAAAGAAAGTTGATCTGTTTTCCTGTGATCTTTTGTTCTATCCAAATAAAACCTTAGCTGTCTGTGAACATCCAATTTGTGTAACATATACTCCATTTTGTTGGAGTGGTTTTTGAAGAAACTGGGTAATTCAATGCACTGATTAATGTTGTTAATACAACACACTTTAGGGACGAAGGATCAATTGGTTAAACTCTGTCAGAGTGAAGATCAGATAAGAGTGCTTGATGGAGAGGAGCCTGAAGTTCAGACACAGCAAGTAATGGCTACCAGAAGAGAGTTTTCCAGGACAAAAATTTTAATGGGCAAGAAGAGGCAGGTTCAAAGGGGCAACATTAATTTAGATAGTAACAAGTTTAGACTCCAAGGTGGCGAGATCTGACCGGAGGTCTAATATGAAAAACTCCTTTTAAGAAGGCTTTACAAAGTCTGTGAGCCATGATAGGAGCTCCACACTCTTCCACATGGAAATTGAAATGGGCGCCAATTGAACTCTTAGAGTAGCAGGAGAAGCACCCTGATGAAATAAGTCTGTTAAGAACTCTAAAATCTTATTCAAAGGAGCTGTAAAGGGATCAGCGTGGTGGTGTATTCGCAGAATACAAACCGTTTCCATTGCTAGTATATGTTTTAGTAGTGGAAGCCTTATGAAGCCACTAATATATTCTGGACTGCTGGTGACGCTGCTAGATGGAGTGAGGGAACCCCTGGCGAGTGAGTCAACAGATCCGGCTCTGGGTCCAGAATCCAGGGTCCCGAATGCAGTGAATTTTCAGGAGGAAACCAAATTTGTGAGGCCAGAATGGAGCAATGAGAATTATCGTCCTGTGAAGGTTCCTGGCTTTCTGGAGGTATCAGAGGAAATGGAGGAAATGCATACAGGAGTCCCTGGGGACTTCCCCTGGAGGTAATAGGGCAAAGTAGCTCCTGCATTTGGCGTTCATTGCCACTGACTGTTTCAGAGACCACGAATTGCTCTGCTCTGGATGACCCGGATGTGAGTTGCTATTCCCGTGGACTCTGCCCACTGCCAAATTCTCATGGCCTCTCTGCATAGTTGATAGGACTTGGTTCCCCTTGTTTGTTTATGTACCAGACTACCGACATGTTGTCCGTCTGAACTGCAATAGTCCCTAGAGGAAGAAGGGGAGCAAAGTGTTTAGAAACACTGCCCTCAACTCTAGAACATTGATGTGCAGATTGTACTCCAAATTGGTCCATTGACTGTCTGTCCCTGAAAGATGGTAACTCCCTGGGTTTGGAGCCACCAGTTTAGGTCTGTTTGCAAGTCTTTGTTATGAGAATCTCGTGTGTTAGAGGTAGTTGTTGAAATGACCATTGAGCAAACAGTAGCCATTGTAGAACTCTCATGTGCAGCCTTCCCAGATTGCAATAAGGGAGGCTGACATGAGGCCCAACACCTTCAGTACTAGTTTTGCAGGAGATTTCCTTGACAAGAGTAGAAGGCGATGTGAGTCTGCAGTGATAATATCCTTTCTGGGGAAGCCTCAGAATTAATTGGTGTGTTTAACTCTGCTCCTATGAACAAGATATTTTGTGATGGCTGAAGTAAGGATTTTCCGAAATTTACGGAGATCCCTAGGTGAACACACAGTTGAAGAACATAGTCTCTGGCCTGCAGTAGTTGGCCGGTGGTGGCTGAAAGAAACACCTGGAATCCTCAAGTGAGGCGCTACCACTGCCATGCATTTGGTAAAGACCCTGGGGCTGAGGTCAGACCAAAGGGCAGGGCTTCGAGTTGAAAGTGACTGGCTAAATGATCTCTGGATGCCCTGGCCATTTTGATGTGGTAGTATGCATCCTCTAGATCTATTGAGCACATCCACTCGTCCTTCTGTAGAAATGGAAGGATCGATTGAAGCGTGACCATTGAACTTTTCTTTCTTGACGAAAGTATTGAGGTAACTCAGGTCTAGAATGGGCCTCCAGTCCCCTGGAACTAAAAGAACCTTGAGTAAGTCCGATCCCTTGCTGTCGTCTGGGACTGGCTGGATGACTCTTTTTCTAACAACTTTGAAATTTCTAAAGCTGCTGGCTCTCTTTTCTTTGGAATGGGATAGGATAGGAAGGGTATGGTGTAACCTCTTTTACCCAATTGTCTGTAGTTATATCTTGCCAGGCCTGAGGGTAAAAGCTGGACAGTCGGGCCTCCTCTCAGGAGTGCTGGAAAGGTTTACCAGGGGTGTATCCCTGTCACCTTGATGTTGACCCCTCTGCCACCACTTCCACCTCTGCCCCCTCCTCTGGAAAGACCCTTGATTTTGTTTAGCAGACAGAGTCTTTCCCTCTTGTTCACACCGGTAAGGGTCTCCTTTACCAAAAGAGTGGCACCGTCAAATTGAAGGCTTCCGCAAAGGAGCATAATCCAGGATTGTGGAAATCAGCCTCATGGACGAGTTAACAATACAGCTGCATCTGTAGTACCCTGGAGGGTATCTCCCAACTCTTTGACTAGATCCCTCTGCAGGCGTGTAAAATGGGTCAAATAGTTCAGGGACCGCATGGTATCTATCCATCGCCTAGAATCTTTGAAGACTCCGACATCTCCTTTTTTGCAGCCACCACCATAGCGTCTACTGGAACTCCTTTAGTGCAATAAGTTCCATTAGTTGACCCAGGAGGAGGAAGGGCGAGCACCAAATGCCTTCAGCAGAACTGACTCATCCTCAGAAGGGGAAGGGACTGCCAGTCACCTCTCTGTTTCAGGATCTCCAAAATGTCAAAGAGAGAGACATCTTCTGAAGGTGACTTAGGGGACCCCTCTGACTCATCTAAGTCAGTATCAGATGTTATGGATTCCTGTGGAGAATACAGTCTCTTCCTAGGGACTTCCTGGGAGCATCCGAAGAAGCCTCCAGGGGTGGCTGAGACACTGGTGCCGATGTGGCCGTGGGTGCAGATGGGAGAAACTGCTTCCGCTGATGTGGTTGTCTGGGTAGACAACACCTTCCTCATCAGGTGTCTCGGAAGAAATGGGAAGAATCCCGACCACGGGCACGAAGGCATCGAGTTCTGGGCTCCACAATCAGCAGATCAGCCTCTTCCGCTCCAAAGACTGAATGGAGGAATGGATGGAGATACAGGAAGGCCTTCAAGTTTTGACACCAGCTGGGTGGAAACCGAAATAAGTTTAGAGATGCTCCAGCAGCTTCTGCACCACCACGATCCACATCGACATCCGAAAGTTTAGAGGAAGAGCGCGACCTCAATATGGCGAGTTCCAAGACTTCAGGCTCAGGAACCGACACCAGTTGAACACGTCTGTGGAACTTGGGCTCCGATGTCGATTCCTTAGAGGACTTGATGCCTGGTCAGAAGCATCCAAAGCCTCTTGGAAAGCTGGTTTCAAAAGACCCCTGTCCCTCCCACTGAAAGAGTGACAGATGGAGCAATCCTCTTGTAAGTGGAGCAGTAGACACAGGAACTATGATTGTCAGTGCCCGACATTTTTTGGCCACTCTGACATCGCTTGAAACCAGATTTTGCCTTCTCAGTCATTCTAGGTAATAAACAAATCCAGAAACAAATACACAGTCAAATCCGGGAAAAATAGTCACAATCAGGTAAATGTCACAATCAGGTAAATGTCAAATCCGGTATAAATTTGTCTCAATATAGTAGTATATGGAAGGGTGTAGGCCAAAATACCGATAAAAGGTTAACGGTACCAAAATTCGAACCATAACACAATCACACAAGGTAATACTGACAATATCAAGTTAAATAGAAATCTCAATAAAATACAACAAAAAGTTATATCTTAGCTTAGAAAACCCTCGAGCTAGCTCCCAACGATGCGAATGCAGCAGAGGCAAACTAGATCTGAGGTAAAGGCAGAGGGGGATTGTGGGTATTAGATTGTCTCGAGCTTCTTCTCGATGCAGAGCTTGCAAGAGGCCGACGCGAGCCGGATCGCTCCGAACCCATGTGTAAGAACAAACGGCGAGATTGAACACTATCACATCATGCTTTACCCGAAGAACTCCTAGGATGGACTTTTGGCATAAACCCTTGGGAGACTGTATATCGCCGGTATTTTTTTCTGGACCTAAACTGAAAATGCATAGATTATTGTAACACTCCAAGAATACCTACCCGAAAAATATTTTACTGGTCTGTTCAATCCTACTAAACTACACAGCATAATCTGTTAACAAAACCTAGTAAATAAGAAAAATATAGAATTATCTGTCTGAGCTCAAGAGCTGGCCAAGCTGGTGTACTATAAATGCACATAAAAACAGCACATATATGGCAAATAGCTGCAAGAAAGATCTACAATTGTGTGGGTGGGAGCCATCTTTATATAGGGAATGTCCTGGTAGCCTTAAGGTGTGAATGTCCACCTGGTATGCAAGGGGGATAAGGGGAAGAGCACTGATCTATGGAAGTCAGGACAGATGCCATACATCTGCAGTACAAATTCATAGTAGTAAGGAATATTTCAGTAGTGATCTACAAAGTGTAAGTAGTTTAAAACTCCATACAAGCAAACTTTTTTTTTTTTACCATCAGTGGATCTTGTCTGCTTTTTCAAACTAATCAAATACTAAACAGACTTCAAATATTTTCATGCTACTGCTCTTGGTTGGCTTTATTTCTTTTGATCCTGCCTGCCATAGCATAAGAAACTAAGTGAGCCCAAGGTCTCCTTGTTCATTTCTTTGTCTACTACCAACATATGTATGCATCTGGGACCATAACAAACACGGGCAGGGCAATAATCTCTACAAGAAACGTGCAGAGATGCACATGTTAGCAGAAGTTCTGTTTTCTGGTCTGTAAAGCTAGCTTGGCTTGTAGGTTCACTGAGTTAAGATGAATGAAATGTTCCAATACGTGCATTAATACTTTAAAGTGGAGTATTCTATGGTCAGCTAGACAGTTTACATCAGGAAACAAACAAACCAAAATGTACAGACAAAGAAAAACATCTGTCTCTACATCTTTCTTCTATGACTGTTAACTCAAATGCACTAATATATATATATATATATATATATATATATATATATATATATATATATATATGCATTGGTTAACATCAGTGTCAACGCACAATGAAATACCAGCTTTCCATATTTCAGACACCACAGGGAATTCTGAATCTGACAATACCATTTTATGTGCAGTTCTAAACTATCCTTCCACAGCAATAGCCAGTCAC
Organism: Protopterus annectens; assembly: GCF_019279795.1. Classification (NCBI taxonomy): domain Eukaryota; kingdom Metazoa; phylum Chordata; order Ceratodontiformes; family Protopteridae; genus Protopterus; species Protopterus annectens. The sequence continues at coordinate 277,562,828 of NC_056738.1, read as the reverse complement.
AATTCCATACTTACAAGAAGAAACAAAACCAGGATAAACTCCTTCCTGATTGCCCCAGTGTCAGCTCTCTCAGTTCCAGATACGAGAAGGTATCCAACCCATTAATATCCCAAGATTAGAAATAAATATAGCTGCTCTTTTCTTTTTGAAGTAGTTCATTATTATATTTAATATCCATGAAACTGTTCTCCAATACAATTGTCTAGTAATGCTTGTCCAGAATGGACACTGGGATCTCCAGCTCATTAGTGTTAATCATGCAATAAAATAAATATTAAGATCAGGATGTGATTCTTTTCCCCTTTCCTGTCTACCCTCCCAATGTACAGGTGTAATCCCAGTATGCACACCATCCACTTCAAGCTCATAAAATGATTACAATAAAATAAACTGCATTATTACCCTACAGAAAAGAAATGTATATTATCAAATTGACATCCAACCACAGAGCCCCTTGCTCACACCAGTTTGCGCCAAATGGAGCTTTGTGGAAGGATTTATCCCTAGAAAGAGAGGCCCTTAATCTTTGAGAGATGGCTATACATTAACCAGTGATGTCAAACTCAAATTACCATTTGGGTTGTATAGGAACTAGCACAGCCAGCAGAGAGACAATGTCTCCATTACAAGATGAAAGATAGCGTAGCCAGTTTTCTAAATTTCTTGTTATACTAGTATGAATACTGCTTGAGGCTCGGGAACTATGAATTTGAAATCCTGCCATTAAAGTAAGCACATTACTGACATCTCTGATTTCCATTCTGTTTAACATATAGATAAACATGTATTTTTACCTCAGGCCCATATTTTCAACATTACATTGTTGGGAACTTATCTCATGAATCTTTGCTGCACCATTTTATAACTAATGCAACTTTGCACCACCAATACTAAACATAAATACTGGGTGGAAGCAAGTCCACTGTCAGTCCTCTGTGGCTAGAAGTTAAATCTGAATGTCTATGATGCAGGGTAGTGGGTTCTGTCAAATGCCAAATGATGCTATTTCTGGTGGCAGAATTCGGTAGTTCTCAGAGAGAAAGACAAAAAGGGAAGATTGAGGACTGTTATTTTTGGGAAGGAGATTATACAATTTTCATCACAGCTAGTTCTCCTGAAGCCCTTTTTATTGCATCAAATACATCTATCAGCAATTATGCTGTGCTTGTTTTCAGTGAGATTTGTAAAGAAGATACATTTGATGTATGAGGCATTTGGCTGTGTGTGTGAAGGGTTTGGGTATGGAGATGTGTTAGCCATGTTTTTTTGAAATGTAGTTGCAGTTTGACTATACAGTTTTCTGTAGCAAAATGCTGCAGATGGGACATGGGAACAGTTTCATACTTTAAAAAACTTTGCCCTTCTTCCACAGGTCTGTGACAGTGGAGTCAGTATATGTAAGCAACTGGTTTGGAAGTCTCTGTGCAATTTTTTTTTGTTATCATTCTGTCTTCAAGAGAAATGTATTTTTGTTTACATTTGATTAACATCAATGTGTTAGTTTAGCTTCATTCAGCTGGTCTCTTACTTTAGAAAGTGTCATGTTTCTTGAATCGCTTCATTTTTTTTTTTTCATGTAATAAATTTGGCATACAGCACTATTTCAGTGAGGTTTTATATCACACGCCTGCCACAAAACTTACACCCTCTTACTTCCATATGGTGTCTGCAGCACAAGCTGCTGTGTATGCTGTTCTTGTTTGTGTAGATTAACTGAAAAAATACGGATACATAGCAAAATGCCAGTGAAGAAAAATTGGCAGAAGTTCTCTCTATTTTTCAACTTATCTGGTTTTCCTGCCAGATGTATTTCCCCAATGTTTTATTTCTTAAAAAGTATACACAGTCAGCTTGATATGCCAATATTAGGCACTCTTTTCATATTTACTTAGGCTTTCTGACCCGTAAATGAAGTGATTTTCCACAGACAGTAGAGAGTCATTTTTGTTACATTGGACACACAAGCAGATGTCATATTGCAGCCAATCAACTTTTAAGCATATTATAAGGCAAGTGTGAGCTTTCCTTTGACCTGACCTTTACAGCTGTTTTTTTAGTTCTCATGGTATCAGCTTTAATTCATTGTTCCTTTTCAATAATGATTTAATCTCATAGCTCAGATGAAATGCTGCATGTTTATTTTCCTGAAATTGTGCTTAACAGCATCCCTAAAATAAGTAAACAGCTCAAAAGCTATACATAGTGCACAAGAAAGGCAGATGCATGACATTAAGCTGGGACACAGCTTTCTATATTACAGGAATTCAGAGGTCAGGTAAAAAATGAGCTAAATATATTTATTTACTTTATTTTATTTATTTTTTATCGGAGAAGTACACTAATCTCAGTAAACCATTTGCAGACATAACATGGGTGAAGAAAGTCACAATAAATAAATAAATAAATAAAAAGCTACTTCATTCATAAACACAGAGTAATCACTGAAGGCACAGAGTCCAGAAAACAATTGAAACAATGAACAAACATTAACATAGGATAAAAACAAATGTGGAATAAAGTATTACCAAATCAGCAAATATCAAGGAGAACCAGCAGGTGAGAACAGATGATAGAAGTAGAAGTGATGTAAGTGAGAGGGGGAAGCCAGGTGATGTCGTCAGTGAAAAAGTATCTGCAATTAGATTTTTCATGTATGCATCTTTTTGAGTTGTACTCAAAGTAGGGGAAGTGGAGATTTTTTTATTTGAGAGGGAAGGTGCAAGAATGGAGAAGGAGTCCGTACAGTAGTTTAGTTTGGAATGATAAAATGTGTTCTGCTAGCAGCAAGGACTGTGAAGGCATCAGACATAACTTAATATATACCATAAACAGTAAGTGAATACGATAAATAGTAGGTGAATACTTATGAAAAAGCACTGGATTGGATGTACTACTCACCATTACGACAAAGGGAAGAGGCTATACATATTGACCAGACAATTTTCATACCAAATTGTGTGCCTAAGCAAGACAGTTATCCAGGCAATGCTCCTAGGCTGCCACTGAAATTAGGCAGTCTTATCAAGCTGGATTACTTGTGTAACAAATTAATAAAATTAGAAAGAAATAAAGCTATAGCTAAAATACTTTTCTTACATATACAGACACTGCAGTTCTACTGCTTGTACTTTTTGAAGTATTACATTAATGTTTGGAAATGCTTGTCAGGCCACTATAACTTATAAATATTAGACAAAACACATCTAAATGTGAGGATCTGTACGGGAATTCCACTTGGGGAAAATGATGTATCACGACACAGTGACAGTGCCAGACATGGTTAGTACCAAGTACATGCTTCACAAGTGCTAAATACACAGCAGTCTGCAATGTCCATGAGAACAAAACAGAATCTCATTACAGAAGAAATAAGGAGATGAAATCATACCTGCATATGTTCTGTTACTCTGTGTCTCTACACAAAGTTGGGCAGTTGGCAGGCCAAAAGCATCTCCACAAAAATGGTCCGATATCGACCAATTTAAATTTTGTGGTCTGCAAGGATATGCTTCTAAAAAGCTTGAATAAGTTGGGCATGACGCTTAAGGAGAATAAAGAAAACTGTGAAAACTGAGAGGCATGTGTGTGTTAACTAAGAAACATGATGCAAATAGAAAATCAAATAAAACGCTTCTTTATATCATCATCTCCTCTTCTTCTAATAGCATATTTCACATAAAGTACATTTAGAGAAGCTATTAGTTGTGCTAAGGAGGTCAACCAGATCTTTAACCAACAAATTCAGTTTTTCTCATCATAACATAAATAATGTTTTTATAAATCCAAGTATTAGTGCAAGTTATTACTATTTTAAAAAATCCACTTACACTTAATAGGTATGTGTAAACTGGAAACAGAGAAGGCTGTTAGAAAATTATCTTACATTTTCAGCTGCATAACTTCTTAGACTGAGTCTACTAATTTTACATTATAACAATGATAGTTTCCTTTAGGGATTTTAAAGTAACAATGATCTACAGCAGAATGGTATTAGAAAGAATGCTGCCTAAGTTACGTATGTTTCTCCTTTTCTGAGACTATACTTCACACAGTAATATAATAAATATATTGTCTACATAGTACTAATGTACTATATATATGCAGTACTGAGGTCAATTCCATCCTTTAAACAAGAGTCATGAATAACCTATGCAAGTAAATTCCAAGAAAGAAGCACACTCAGCCCTAATTAAATCTATAATTTAGGCTGAAATGCCTCACCATCCATAGTTCTGATTCATTTGTTAATTGATACAGGACAAATGCAGTAAGGTGTTCTAGTAGTCACTTGCTTAGTGCTATATATGCTAATAAAAGGAAGTATATACCTGCCTGTGAACACTTAATGTAAGGTGTACATGCTTAACACAATAATTAATTTTATTTTACCAATCTGCTTTTAAAGAATATATGCACATCTGGGTTCTTAATTGCATTCCAATTTAAGAGTTTGTCTTCTAATCATTATTTAAAGATGACAGGATGTAGACATCTGTTGGGGCATTTATTATCTTTTATTCTTCTTTCTCCTTCCTTCTCTCAAAAGAAATGAGAGGGCAGCAGTCTAACTATAGAGTCTTTCTGATAGCATTCTATTTTATAACAATGTACAGTCACAATTTCATCTACAAGTCAGCATGTGAGAATAATGGGTGAAATATATAGTATTACTGCAGGCATTTCACAGTACCTACAAAGAAATACAAATTTTCCTTATAATAATTTGCATGCTCAACCTGCAGACTGCACTATGATAGAAGCAAATGAACATTTTTTTCATGTTAGTTTGAATGTATATGCGGGTGCAAGACATATCATCCATCAGAAACTTGCTTCTGCAAGGGCCAGCCATATCAAAGCAAACTTGAATGCAAATCAGCAAACATAAAAAAGAATCAGCCTAAAACTGAATAATGGTATGGAGCCAGGAAGAACATTTTATCTATAATATTAATGATTATGTACATCTTGCTATGGGAAATGGAAACCAAACTCACTGCCATCTTATTCTTCACTAATGATCTCTGCCCCATAGTTTTCAGTTCATCAGTACAAAGATTCAGGCTGCTTTGACACCATTTCAAAATTATGTGTCCTGTTTCCCATGACCATAAACTACAATGCAAACTGTGTCAGCTCAACTGAGTAAAATCACATTCCTATCATCCACCTGTAATAAATCTGACATGCAAAGATTAGCTTGTTTGTCAATCAAAATTATATTGCTGTATGTTACTTCCATATTAATCAGTGCATCAAATGCCATCTGTAAATACTGAGTACTAAAAAATCAGCTGTCACTCAAAGCCAACAAAATAGATTATTCCTTTTTGTTATATTCAGCTACGACTTCTTAGTACTGGGCATCATAGAACAGCACTTGCCAATCAAAACCATATTGCTTTATGTTGTTTCCCTATTAAACAGTGCACAAAGTTTTTTTTTTCAAAAACATTAGGCATCCTAGAATAGTGCTTCTCAATCAAAACCATGTTGCTATATGTTTTCTCCCTCTAATGCTACGCCAAAGGATACTTGCAAATGTAAAATAAAGCAAAATATTACTCTGCATTATGTGTTGCTGCAACTTCTATACATGGTGCACCACAGCACAATGCTTTGCCAATCAAAATCCTGTTGTTCTATGTTGCCTTTCCATTACAATGTGCACTAAATTATATTGTAGACACAGACTGAAGTATTCTTATTATATTTGGTCATCTAAGAATCTTCTTCTTTCAGCTTTTCCCGGTTAGGGGTCGCCACAGCAGAACTCCGGTCTGCTAAGGATTAGCAGTAGATATTTATGGTGCCAAGATGCCAGCTCGACGCCCAACCTTCAACAAAAGCATGCCCATTACATGCAGACTCCACAGAGAAGGCATTCCAGCCGAGAAGCGAATGGGAGAACCTCTTATTTGGTCATCTAAGAATAACTTCCTTAATACAGATGTGATATAGCCTTCGAATGCTATGCAGGATTAAGATGTACTCATTTTGTTAGGCACAATTCCTCTTCTTATCAGTTTTAATGCACACAGAGTAGTGCTCACCATTTATTTATTTAGGAGGGAAAATGGACCATTAAAGCCCCTTTGTCACACAAAAGAAATAAACATGGATATAATGCACACTGAGAAACAAGGAGCTTCTTTATTTCTGTATTAATAAGTAGAGTAAATCTTTGGTTAATCAAAGGTCAAGCTGTCTGTTTAATGTCAAAGCAGTAATGAAGTCATCTGCCTGCACTAACAGTAAAACAGCAGATCAGATACTACAGTCCTATAATGCTTTTTAGGTACAATGTCGGAAAGGAGCCAATGATAGGCTAGGTGTAGTCAAGGGGGAAGAAATACACTTTTGGCAACTGTGAGCTGAAGTTACATGGTTAAACTCCTTATGTTATCGCAATAATATAGCACAGATGTTATTTTATTGACCATATTATGGACACTGTAAGAGAAAGCAATGGGAGGAACAAGCCAAACTCTCAGGTATCAAAACAAATGTACAACATTTACAGGACTATTGTCTAGGTTAGTAATGATCCACTCATCTTTGTATAAGCTAAAATGCTTACTAAAAATTCAATCAAAATTACTTTGCTATACTGACAACTGCTATTATGTGAAACCCAATACTGCTTCCTTTTTTGTAAATTATGTTTTCAAACATGCATGATAAAATAAAACAACTCCTTTTATTTATTGGCTCATTTCTGTGTACTGTGTGTTCTCACTAGCATCCCAGAAATGATTTTTTTTGTGCATTCTACAAACCTAACCCCTGCTTCTAGTGATACTGTCAGCACTCTCATTACCATGGGGCTTGTCTACACTCCCAAGTCCATGCATGCACACTCCCCCACATGCATAGGCTTGAGCAGCAATGTCAACATTCTCCACACCCAGTCCACCCACTAACTGATGAGCTTCTGCTAAGCATTCGGGTCCTCTCAGTGGACCCACAACACAAGATGAGTGAAAATCAATATCCTTCCCCCAAAATGAGTATTTATTTATTTATCTGTTTTACATTGGTTAACCGGGAGTGTCTGACTGAGCCAAAAAGGCCCCTTTTCAGCAGAGGCATGGGGAGAAAAGCTCCACAAAGAAAAATTACAGACACATTTAGTTATTTAGACATGATCAGTATAAGGGGTGGGAGAGTGGCCTAATGGTTAAGGTGTTTGCCTTGCAAGCACAAGGTGCACGGTTTGAGTCTCACAAGGGATAATTGATTAGGCTTATGGCTCGCAAGGGCAGTTAGCTTAGTACTAATCTATGAACCTATGAACCTATACACACAAATTACAGGAGACATATCTTTACAGTGGTATGCGGCACAAACAGTTACAGTTGAGAGAACAAACAAAAAAATATTAATTTTAAAAATAAAGGTAATTAATAGATTTGTGGTGTACAGCTGAAATTTGGAACAAAGGTAGAATACATACATAGTACACAGGTGCAGTACATACATTGTAGATTAGCCAGTGTTTGTGAGTAAGATTGAAAACTATTATCAAGTGCTCTAGATTTTGTATGTATGTGTTATCCGCTTTCACTAGCCTGGGGAGCAATCATGGCACTGCCAAATTTCCTTGAGATGTTGCCTGATGAGGTCTTTAAAGGAGGCTTTGGATGATGTGTTTTGAATGCTTGTAGTGCTTGTAGGGACAGAGTTCCATTTTTTAGCCACTGAACTACTCTATAGTGCATCTCCAAAGCTATTGTAGCTGTTGGTGACTTCTAGTAGTAGTTTGCTTGATGATCTAAGAGGCCTTTTGGCTGAGTGATGTTGTACTAGATTTTTGAGTGCAGGACACTTACTGGGGAGGTAACAGATAGAATGACAGAGGCAGAGCTGATTGTAGGTTAGGAGGTTGGGCAGTTCAAGCCAGTGGAGCTGTCTCAAAGCAGTACAGTGATGGGTTCTATATGAGAAATTTGCAGCAAAGTGGGCAATTCTGCTTTAGCAGGCTTCCATTTTGCTTAGTTTAGTTTTGTTGAGATTAGTCAGAATGGGAGATGCATACAGTAGGGTGGATAGAAGTTGGGAGCAAGCAATGGCTGATCTTGTGTTGTTGGTAAGAAATGGTTTGATACGGTAGAGCGACCCCAGTTTGGCATGTACTTTTTTAATAGTTAAGTTGAGATGACTATCAAATTTTAGGTGGGAGTCTATGGTTATTCCCAATAGCTTAGCCTGTGCCACTGGAGCAATCGGAGTAGCATTAGTGGAGTAGATAGTGAATTGACCGTTAGTGTTTTTGTTAGAACTGGTTATAATCATAAGCTGAGTTTTCTTTGGATTGAGGATAAGTTAGGCTTTGGTAAGGTAGTTTTCAACGTCAGAGAATGCTAGTTGAGTTGTTTGCAGGAGGGTGGGAATGCTTTGTGCAGCACAAATTAAGGTAGTGTCATCTGCATACTGAATTATAGATGCATGCTGTGTGGAGGTATGGAGGTCATTTGTGAAGACTTTGAATAGTAGTGATCCTAAGATAGAACCCTGTGGGACTCCTATAGTTATGGGCAGCTGAGGAGAGAGAGAATTTTCCCATTTCACAGCTTGGTACCTGTCAGTTAAGTAGCTTTGGAACCAGGTAAGAGTGGAATTTGATAGATGATATTGGTTTAGTTTGTTTAGCAGGATTTGGTGTGAGGCTGTGTCAAACGCTTTGGACATATCCAAAAAAAGAGTTGACACTTGTAGGCCTTCATTTCTGAGAAGGTTTACTGTGTCTGTGAAGCAGAGGAGGGCTGTAGTGGTACTATGGGCAGGTCTGAAACCATGCTGAATAGGTGACAGGATGTTGCTGTCTAGGAGATAATTTAGCATCTGGGTATGGATGCATTTTTCTAGGATTTTGGCCAGGGGGAGAGTAAAGCAATGGGTCTGTAGTTATTAAGTTCAGTGGAGGTCCCGCCTTTATGTATGGGTGTAACATAGGATATTTTCCAGAGTTTGGGCACATAGTTTTCAACAATTGATCTGTTTATGAGAGTGGAGACTGGGATAGCAACAGCATCTGCTCTGAGTTTCAAGAAATAGCTGGGGAGTAGGTTGGCTGCTGTTGATGAGGTTTTTACTTTGGAGAGCATGCTTTTGATTGAAGTGGTGGAAACTGTTTTGAGGGTAAAGCTTGTATTAGTGTTATTTGTGTTGGGGGGGATAGTGAGGAAGGAACTGTTCTGTGATACTAAGGATAGAATTGAGTTCACAAAGTGGGAGTTGAATTGTGTTTCAATGGGAACTTTAGTGTCAGAGGTGGTTGGTTTGGGGTAGCCTTTTGGGTGGATTTTAGTAGCTGGTTTACATTTTTCCAAAATTTTTGCGGGTTGTGTTGGTATTTAGTTTGTAACGTTGTGTAGTAGGATTTTTTGTCCAGCCTAATGCATTTTTTTTGCACGGTTGCGCAGTTCTTGGTACTTAGGCTTTGTGTTTCTTTGTTTATTTGATAGTAAAGCCAGGCAGTGTCTCTGGACTTGAGGATTTGTTTGGTTTCTTTACTGAGCCAGGGGTTTGTAGATGTTCTAACCTTGATTTTGTGCAATGGAGCGACAGTGTCTAGGTGTTGTAGAAATGTTTTGTTGAAATATGCCACAGCCTGGTCAAGTGGGAGGGTTTTTAGGGGGGTCCAGTCACAGTTACAGAGTGAAGTGTTTAGGACCTCAGGAGATAATTTTTTTGTGTTTCTAGTGGATATATAGTTAGTGGTTTTGCATATGCTTATTCTACTACATATAAAGTATATTATGTTGTGGTCACTTAAGGTGTCTGGGAGACTGCCTGTGTGAGGGTACAATGTGGGGTTGTTAGTTAGGACCCAGTCAAGGATGGATTCCCTTTTAGATTTTTTATCACATCTAGTTGGAATTTGGACTTGCTACTGGTAGCCATGGAGATTTATTAGATTATTTGGTGGTTCTGATATACAGGTGAAACAATCTAGGTTGAAGTCCCCCAGAATAAAGGTTTCTTGTGAGTATGTGGAAGAACACCAGGATAAGAAGTCTTCAAGACTTGTCCTTTTCTACAACAGTGATACCACTGATATCACTTTATCTTCTAAGCATCTTGGCAGATGCATTGCCACTCAGCTCAAACTTAACATTTGCAAAATCAGCTCAAAAAAGTTAGTCAACAACTTTGCATTCTATATGGATTCAAATGGCTCCTAATGGAAAGGAAATACAACATGCTCATGCCATTCTACCTATGGTTATGTTTTTCTCTATTCTAAGGCCAGCTGAGAATCAACTTTTTAAATTTAATTTATATATTTATTTATTAATTACATTTTTCAGTGGTAATATCCAACTGTCATGACACATTTTACTGGAGCTTTGGGAAGAAAAGATGCAGTATAAAAATATAACGTTAAGGGATTAAATATAAAAATGTATTAACAATGAAGAAAAGTATCATGCAGCAAACAAAATAATTACTATGAGGAAAATATACTAATAAAACTACACGAACTGTAAATAATCTGACTGGCACTCAGTGAGTTAATCTAATCTTTTAACAGAATTGCAGAATAGATGCACAGGATAAACATTATGATATAGTAAATAAATATTTTGTGTACTTAACCTATGTAAAATATTTACTACACAGCCTATGGAGATGTTCATATATAATGATGCTAAGGTTAGACAAAGATTAAAAAAATCTTGATGTTATGGGAGTATAACTGCATGCAACACAGAGTAGATTATCAATATTTATTTCCAGTGTGTGACCATTAGTAAGGTGCAGTCACAATAGGAGATGGTGGAAGATAAGATCATCAGTACAAATGTGTGGTCAGTTAAATAACATGGATTAGCAGTAGAAAAGATGAGGCGGTTTATCTGAGCAAGACTGAAAAATATGACAGAGAATAATGAAAGGAGAGCTGACAAGGGCAGCATGCCCAGGTCACGATTTAATAAAAGCCTCAGTGACATTTCACAGAATAGACAAATTCATCAGCAATTCAACCTGGAAGGAAAATCACTTCCCATCTCTCAGAAAGTTAGGCTAGATGGATCTTACACAAGTAACATACAATATTAGGAAATCAATAGAGAAATGGGGTTCATTTAACTTTATTAATTTCTGATTCATGAAATACTTGGAATGCAAACATTATATTAAATGATATTCTTTTGAATCTTACTCAGAGTCATATTACCAGCTGATACAGAGAACAACTACATTTGATAAACAGCTATAATCCTACCTGCTTCTCATTCTACTCTCAGAACTTTTTTACTATTTTTTTTCTCCCTTGCACTTATCATTCTTTCTTGACAAAAAGCATTCTGTATCATGTTAATGTTCCCATAAATATCATTGTTCGGAGAAGTTGTCATTGTTAACAATGTTTTCAACACAGAAATTGTACTAAATATGATGCAAAATTTTCTAAGCCTAATTATATTATGTGGCCCCTTACAACTGCATGCTTGCTTGCTATAGTGTACTACTACATCTGGCGATGACCATCTAAATACACTGTACTGCTTTGCATTTAAACAAGTTTTAATAATTTATTTTTATTACAATGTGCTTTTTACTGTCTCATGTAATATTTGTGTGCAATTTATGATGTCAATATTTGTATTAGAATTGCTGTTGCATTGCTTTATTTTTGACTATACACATTAATTATATTTATTGTTTACCGTGCTCAGATATTTTTAATGTGTGTTGTGTTATAGTCATGTACAATTCATTATTATGGAAACTTCTCTCTCATTGCCACCACTATACATTGCTATAACCTAGCTAGACAACTGATTTAATACAAAGGTAATTAAAAGAAAAGGAAATGCAACAATTCTACAGAAAAAACTCTCTCTGTACTAATAGCAGTTTAGAAACATACCTTCTACTAGTCATTTTGAGCCACCAGATTTACGATACCTATTGAGCAGGAAAAAAACACATCCATAAATGCCCCTCTCACTAATTTGGAATGTGCTTCTAATTATGCAGCAGCAATTTTCTTTACTTAAACAGCTATACGTCTCCAACTTATTTACTTATTCCCAGAACCAAATACATCAGGGAGTAAACCTTTTTACAAACAATGCCTTATAGCTTCTGCTCTGAAAATACAACATGCATCTCACATTACACAAGGCTAATGTTTTTAACCATAATCAATGAAGTTGCTATCAGTTCTCAAAAATATCCATATGTATGCTAGCTGGTAAAACAATAATGAACTTTAAGCATTGGTGGAGTGCATGAGGCACATGTCTAGTTTTCAACAGGTCTAAACTGGTATGCTTATTTCTGTAAATCATATCACATCAGCATAACCAACTTTAAAGGAATTCTGCTTTTACTTTCTTTTACAAGTCATACACCCAATGTTACTCAATACTATAGTGAAACTAGTTTTTAACCTATGCTTCATCTTGGTTTTATCTAGACTGATATTCCAGCAATATAATTTTCAATTCACAAGAGGCTTATATCCCCTAATTTAACTTTTCTATACTAAAACAGAATGAAAAACTCTGATGTAATTTCCATTAACCTAAGCATAGCATGTTTTCACTTCATTATACCCAACAATGGATCTGCATAAAGGCATCAATATCATACATAATAAAACAATATTTTGTAGGGGAAAAAACATGCTTAAATTCCTAGCAATTAACCCCCCTCCCAAAATACAAACATTATAAACTATAGTTATGTGCCATACTGCTGCACTTCGAATGATTATGTTTTATAATGACAATAGCCCAGTGTTCTCGGTTGACTTTGCCACTTTGATAAAGTTGGTCAGAACAAATGCTGGCATTTTTGAAGAGCTGTACCCTTCCTATGAATTGCACTTGCTATGACCGCACTAAAATTACTGCATTTTTTTGTTACTTTCTAAACTACGTAGCTCTGACTCTAGTTTCTCTGTACTGGCCCGTAAACCATGGCAACCGATCCTCACGATCTCACTGTGCATACTAACAATGCTAAGTTTAGACCATAACTCAAATATCTGTTTGAGCAATACAATACCAATAACAGAATGCAGGACATTATCACATAATAAACAGTACTTTACACTATGTTAGTTTCCAGTTATGTCACCCCATTTACACTACTGGTTACCACGGTGTGTTTGGTTCCTGTAAATATGTACATAGCTTCTCTTTCTCCTTGCTCTTATCTTCCAACATTTATCTTTCGCAGTCTTTTTCTATCTTCTTGCACTCTGTCTTTACCAATACTTATCCCTTGTTTTGTCCTCTACTAAACACTAGTGTTACTCTTTATAATCTCAAAAGCTAATCCTGGTTCTCAGTCTTTTCTGGTTATCTCTCTGAGTCTACTTTTCCATTTGAAAAATACACACTGCAACATGCTAGAAAATGTGTACATAGTACCTTTCATTCTTTTTTTTTTTTTTAACCAGTTTGTATTACCTTTTGTACCACTCATAGATGTAATGTTTATATTGCTGTTGAAACTATTTTGAAAGTAGCCCAGACTGAGCCTGAAACTGGTCATGCTGTGACCAATGCTATATCTCAGTAACCAAAATGTAAATCATACAAATACACAATAATTGTAAAAAGTTAGACAGTCAAAGGAAGACAGTTTTTCAGTTTCTTTTTCAGTTTCTTTATTAGGGTTAAACAAAAGAAATAAGAAGTTATGTACTCACCATAACGTTCCATTTGAGTTGTTCATCTTACCTTCATTCTTGACTGATGGGTTCAGAGCCGATCCCTTGGCTCCAGTACGGCCATATGCAAAGCTCTAGGTCTTCCAGTAGCTCGAGGCCAAGCCCCTATCCCATGATGCAGTCGTGAATTATCTCAGATCCTGTTTGCTGCATATTCTATAACCATATATAATAGCTATTCCCCTTTAGAAAGGAAGAAGATTTTGAGCAACCAGGGTGAACCAACATCTAGGTCAAGCTATCAGCCAGGAGGGGGTAGGAGGGAGGGACGTAAGAATGAAGGCAAGATGAACAACTCACATGGAACGTTATGGTGAGTACATAACTTCTTAATGTGAAGTTGTTCAATCTCACCGTTCATTCTTGACTGATGGGTAGTGTCCCAAGCACCATCAATCTCGGTGGCTCACGGAAGTACATTTTTCAGGACCATGGACCCAAAGGAAGCCCTGTCCTTGGAGGCCTTATCAACTTTGTAATGAGTGATAAAGGTATGAGGTTTTGAGCAAGTGGTTGCTGCACAAATATTATCAAGGGGAAGTTTGGCTGAAAATGCAGAGGATGTAGAAACTGCTTTGGTTGAGTGAGCTTTAGTCTTATGTTGCAAGGGCATATTAGCAGCTGAATAGACAAAAGTGATACAATCAGATAACCATTTAGACAGAGTTGTTTTAGCCACTCGTCTACCTTTCCTGGATTCAGAGAATGAAACAAAAAGCTGGTCTGACTTCCTGAAATCTTTTGTTTTATCCAAATAAAATCTGAGTTGTCTGTGAACATCAAGTTGGTGCAGCATATACTCTAACTTAGAATGATTAGGGAAGAAAACTGGTAACTCAATAAATTGGTTCCTTTTTGCCCGAAGTGATACTCTGTCAGCATGAAAAATCAAATAAGGAGGGCTGATAGATAAAGCCTGAAACTCTGACACTCTGCGGGCAAAAGTAATAGCTACCAGAAAAATGTTTTTCCACAACAAATATTTGAGGTCACAAGATGATGCTGGTTCAAATGGAGGGAGAATTATATGTGAGAGCATAAAATTTAGATTCCATGGAGAATATGGAGTTTTCACAGGTGGTCTCATATGAAATGTCCCCTTGAGAAAGGCTCTGGATAACTTGTGGGGCATGATATTTAAACAGTCAACCCCAAGATGAAAATTAGAAATAGCAGCCAACTGAACCCAAAATGTTGCTGCTGCCGCTCCTTTATTAAAAATCATAGTCAAGAATTCTAGTATGGATGTCATGGAGGCTTGGTAAGGATCAATATTATTCTTAGAGACCCATATGGAAAATCTCTTCTGCTTGCTAAGATATAATTTTGTAGTGGACAGCTTATGAGAAGACAAAAGGATCTGTTTTGTCTCATTGGTAAGGTTATGAAGCCTGGCTATGAGGGGAACTGGAGTAGCCAAGCTGTCAGCTTCAATGACTGCATAGAAGGATGAAGGTTCCCTGACGGGTGTGTCAGAAGGTCTGGAACTGGGTCCAGAATCCAGGGATCCTCCAAGAGAGAATGTTGAAGGAATGGGAACTAAATCTGCAGAGGCCAATGAGGAGCTATAAGGATGATGGTCCTTCCCAGGGATTTTGCTTTCTTTAGTACCTTCGGTATCAATGGTATTGGTGGAAATGCATAGAGGAGACCCGGGGGCCAATCATGTATGAGTGCTTCCCTCAGGGCTTCTCCCAGAGGGGGAAATCAGGGCAGTTACTTCTGCATTTTGTGTTGATGTGACTGGCAAAAAGGTTGCAGCAAAGCTGGCCCTATTTGCAGAAAATCCTGTCCGTAATCTCTTTCTTGAGGGACCACTCGTGTGGCAACAATATTGCCCTACTTAGTTTGTCTGCTATCACGTTGGATCTCCCCGGGATGTGCATTGCCAACAGAAAGCACTGGGAGGAAACATCCCACTGCCAAACTCTGAGGGCTTCTCGGCAAAGGGGGTAAGATCTGGTTCCCCCTTGCTTGTTCAAGTACCAGACTACTGACATATTTTCTGTCTGAAACGCAGTCGTTCCTAGAGGAAGAGAGTCCTGGAAGTACTGCAATGCCAAAAATACTGCTCTCGTCTCCAGACCACTGATATGCAAATGTGACTCCTGATCAGTCCATGTGCCTTGGGCAGTCTTTCCCTGAAAATGCCCCCCCCCCACCATATCAGGGAAGTGTCCGTGGTCACAATGGCTACTGGATGGGGTAGAACAAAGGGGCATCCTATGGTGACATGAAGAGACGTCAACCACCACTGGAAGTTCTTCTTGCAAGAGCTTGTAATCAGTATTGTGTGGTCCATAGGTAGTTCCTGGTAAGACCATTGAGTGAACAACAGCCACTGAAGGATCCGCATATGCATTCTCGCTAATGCTATGCCTAGGATTGCTGCAGCCACAATACCCAATACTTTTACAACTTCTGAAGCCGGTGCTCTGTCTTTCGATACCAATGTGCTGACATGCTGATGAAGAAGAAAGACTCTCTCTATTGGTAGCCTTAGAGTTGTGGTTGAAGTGTCTAGCTCTGCCCCGATAAAAATGATATGCTGTGATGGCAACAAGGCAGACTTTTCTGAGTTGACTGTAATGCCTAGATGACTGCAGATTGACAGAGTGTACTCCCTTGCCTGAATAAGTTGATGCCTGGTGGTGGCGGTGAGGAGCCAATCATCTAGGTATGGAAACACCTGGAATCCTAGATGCCTCAGGTGAGCCGTGACCACTGCCATGCATTTGGTGAACACTCTGGGGGCTGTAGTGAGACCAAAGGGCAGGGCTCGAAACTGAAAATGACTGGCTCCCAGCTGGAAAACTATGTGGTAGTACACATGCTTGAGATATATCGAGCACATCCAATTGTCTTTCCCTAAGAATGGAAGTATAGACTGAAGCGTGACATCCGGAACGTCTCTTTCTATACATATTGGTTGAGTCTGCTGAGGTCCAAAATAGGTCTCCAGTTCCCTGTTTTCTTTGGAACCAAAAAGAATCTTGAGTAAGTTCTGGATCCTGATTGGTCTGCTGGGACTGGCTGGATGACTTTTTTTTCTAGCAACTTTTGGACCTCTATAGTTGCTTGTTCCTGTAACTGGGTGTAACGTCCAGGATTCTCCTTATGGACAGAGGGGGTGTGGCGAATGGTATGAAGTACCCTCTGGAAATGATACTTTGTACCCAGCTGTCTTTTGTTATTTTTTGCCAGGCATCTGTGGACAAAGATAAGCAACCCCCGACTGCCTCCAGAGCAGGACAGTCAGGCCTCCTTTCAGGAGCGCTGGTAGGGTTGCCCAGAGAAGTGATCTCTGTCACCCTGATGTTGCGGACCCCCTCTGTTGCAGGGGTAGCATCTTTCACTATTACCCCCTCCTCTGCCCCTGGGGGGGGGAGCTCACCACGTGTGTCCTGAAAGGCTCCCTGGGCTTTCCGGAACAACATTTGTCCTCCCCTTTGGCCTTTGGGATAAGGTCAGATAGAGGTGGAAAAATGGACTCCAACTGCAGACATAGTCTTTCCCTCCTGTTAACAACTGGTCGAGGTTTACTTCACTTTAAGCCCAAAATGGGATGAGCCATCAAAGGGGGTGTTAACAAAGGATGACTTGAAGGGCTCAGCGAAGGAACACAAGCGCATCCAGGAATGTCTTCTAAGAGCGATTCTTGTACCCGCTGCCCTACTCATTCCATCAGCAGCATAGGATATGAGACGCATGGATGAGCTGACAACAGAATTTAGGTCAGAAAGCTGGGCAGCAACTTTATCAGAGACACCTGCAGTTACTGTATCCTGAAGAGTATCTCCCAACTCCTTAAGGAGATCTCTTTGCAACCTAGTAAAATGGGTTAAGTAATTCAGTGAACAGAGAGCAAAAGTTGCTGAACTGAACATGCATTTCCCATATCTATCCATGATTCTAGACTCTCTATTAGGAGGATGGATGGACGAGGAAGTCTCAGACATTTCCTTTTTGGTGGCCGCTGCCACCACTATGGCATCAATAGGAACTCCTTTGGTCAAGAATGTTTTGTCTGGTGGGGCTGATATCAACTTGTTAGGCCTCCTAGGGACAGGCTTTATGACTCTAGTGACTCCCACGCCCTTTGAGAAATCAACTGCATGAGTTCATCGAAGGGCGTAGACACCCAAAAGCCTTTGGGAGAAATGACTCATCCTCAGCAGGGTTTTTGGACTGCCAATCACCCCTCTGCCTAAGGATCTCAAATATCTCAGCAAAAGAGATATCCTCAGAGGGGGACTGTGGGGACCCTTCTGACTCATTCAAGTCAGTATCAGATGTTACAGACTCCTGTGGGGAGTTCAAGTGTCTCCTCTTGCACAATCTCTTCCTGGAAACCTCCTCAGTGGGGACTTCTGGGGAGGTCTCAGAAGAGCAGGGGGCACCCTGTGGGGCTACCTAGGGCTCTGGGTCTCTACACTTAGCCTGGATGATGGAAGCAGAAGCAGCCACAGGCGCTTTAGAGGATGAGGAAGCAAGGCCTGAAGTTGAGGCTGTCTTGGGGGACAAAGTTTTCCTCATGGCATCGAAGGCACCATGGCTCCGATGGGAAGGAATCAATGGATCTGAGGGAACCATCAAACCCTCCGGCACCGATGCAGTGGGCTCCAATCTGGAGGATGGAGCTGAGCTCATCCGAGCCGAAGCCCTGAGAGGAAGAGTCAGCACCAAGTCGGTCCAACTATCCTCCCCGGATCCGACAGGACAGTCTCGGCTCCTAGAGTCCCCAGTCGGTGCCGAGGACACTAGAACAGGTCTTGACTCCAACGGCTCCAAGATAAACAGGTCTGATTTTTCTGGCTCCGAAGGGCCGGTATGGCTCGGAGGAGGAGTAGTGGTCTTCGGCTCCAAAGCCACTTGGGTCGGAGCTGACAACAATTTAGCAAGGCCTGGTGCCTGTAGAAGATTCTGCACCAATCGATCCATATCCAAATCAGAAAGGCTGACAGATGACCTAGATAAATGCACCAACAGTGCCAAATGGTGCAATGGTGACTGAGGCACTTCGGATACTGGCTCCAATGCTGTAGGCCGGCTCCGAAAAGAAAGGACAGTCAGCTCCGAAATCTGTAGAGCCGATGTCGCAGAGTCATCAGATTTTTTTGATTTTTTTTGAATGCTTGGAGTCCTTAGATTTAACAGATGACTTAGAGGACTTAGAAGATTTGCTGGCCACATCCTGGTTACTTAATGCCTCTTGAAAAGGGTGTTTTAACAAGCCCCTGCCCATTAACTTCCTTTTTCTCTCTAACAAAACTGAATGAAAAGGAATGGCAAATAGCACAAGATTCCTGTAAGTGGACAGCCCCTAAACAATATACACAGGTAACATGTCCATCAGTCACTGACATTTTCTGATTGCAGTCCAGACATTTTTTAAAACTGGACTTGGGATGTTTGTCCTCATCATCCGCCATGATATTACTTTGATACACGCAGACCAAAGATTAATAAAGATACTAGGCTCTAACACAGACACACATACAAACAAGCCTGAGAAAAAATATCCAACAAACTGTATATAACTAGAATAAGCTATTTATAACTAGCAGAAGATATTTAAACACACACACTATACTCAAAGATAATGAGGCCAAATATTAAGAGAGTAATATTTAAGAACACACGGGAAGGGGAACTGCACAAAAGCTATAAAAGCTAACTATCTAACTATCCTAAGTCAATAAAGTACTAAAGTTATATAATAACTTGCTAAATAGAAATTTTTAAAGTTTACTGGCCCGAGCTTTCACTGGAAACTCCGATCAGATGCAGTGGTAAACTAGATATGAGGTAATTCACGAGTGCATCATGGGATAGGGGCTTGGCCTCGAGCTACTGGAAGACCTCGAGCTTTGCATATGACCGTACCGGAGCCGAGGGATCAGCTCCGAACCCATCAGTCAAGAATGAATGGCGAGATTGAACAACTTCACATATAATCTTGCAGATGCTTGCAATTGGTAGGAAAAGTTATAACTGTAAAGAAAAAGGATAACTGCAAAGTTCACAGATGGTGTATAGTAAGGTGACAGGGAACAGAAGTAAAAAAAAAAAGGTTTCATGTACATTAAGCGTAAATACAAAAGTAGTAAGGGCCATTATCTGTACATAAAGCTCAAAATGAGCACAAGTAGTACCATAAAACTAGAAGATGAAAAGCTTATAAAACGTACAAAAAACAAATTAATGAAGTTCAAAGTATATGTAGATTGACTTTGACTGAAAAAAGCATATAATTACATTGCTGTAAAATATCACAAAGAGAGTTTGTACCCATGCTTTTAATAATATTTTCATGTTAACCTTCGCTTGATGTTACTCCTATCTTAGCTATCAACATACTTGTAAGTGAGTAACTCATTTATTTCCTGCCTTCCCTGTGATCAGTTACCTTGTTAAAATTTAGTAGATATTTATGGTAAGATTTCTCCTGCAAGACATATATATTGGTGTTAC
>NC_056738.1:277520158-277537658 GCF_019279795.1 Protopterus annectens | reverse complement strand
AAACTCATATATGACAAAATAAATACATGAAAAAACACTCATACAAATCAGTAATAAGTACAGTTAACACAATAAAATTTCCAATCAAAAACAGATTATACATACACACTGTTTTAGTAGGTTTTGCAAACTTTATGTACCACTTAATTATCATTTTGTTGCATGATTTTGATTTATTTTTCATGAAATGTTAAACCTGTGCCAAAGTTGCACCACATTTTCAAGGGGAAAAAATAGGACAGGTATGCTAGTACTGATTCATGCAATCTAATACAGCTAGCTAAGAGTTAAGAGAGTAAGCACCATTATCTATCAAGTCAAATTATTTTATAACAAATATTTTTATCGTGCTATATGTTATGCTCTACAGTAATTAAAAATACCTATTATAAAACAATTGTTTCTACGTTGGTAACTACTTCGAGCCCAGGCAAACAGCTGACAGAACTTTTTTTTTATTTTATTTTATTTATTTGTAGTTTGTTAACTGGCAAAGTCCATTGGGCCATATGGAGCCCTTTTTCAATGGAAGCCTGGGGAGAAAAGCTCCAAGTACTTTCAAATTATTTTACCAGTTAATAGAAAAAAGTACATACAAAAATTTGATCAGTTAGTACAAAAAACAAATATTGGCAGTTTATACGGTTATAGGAGAGGAAGCTCCATGTGCAATACAAAATTTGTTGGCAGTTAATACAGTTATAGGTGAAAGCTGCAAGATACATTCACATTTATTGGCAGTTAATACAATGGAGATTAACTATGGCAAAGGAAATAGGAGAAATTTAGGAGGGATGTGAGCAGGAACATTCCCAGGTGGAGCATAGACAAGAGTGCAGAAGGGAATTAAATGCAGAATGATTCTGGGTAGCCCGAATATGGGGAGGAAGTGCTCTTTCGCAAACACGCAAACATTGTTCTTTATGCTGATAAAGAAAACAGATTCATATTCCTATATCATACTCTAATATAAGCATACTGTTTGGTGTAAAACCCTACAAGGCAGGCTTTTTCATGGCATTTAAAAAATGCAAAGGGGTAAATTATTTTTTGCAATCAAACTCAAACTTGATAGCGCAGTATTACACGCCAAATTAAGAGTGTAAATTTCAGTCATTCGAAAAGATGTAACTAAATTTAAATACCCATAAATAACTGGAATTAAAATACAAATGAAAAAAGCACAGAAAATATGTTCCCACTAATATGATGTATACATAACATTTCAGATCAACAAGTATACTAAAGCACTACAAGCACACATTGTTGAGCTATCCTTAGATATAAATCATAGTCCTGGACAATCTTACAATTTAATAATATCAAAAGTTGTTCCTGTGGTTGGGTTTCAGCCTTCATCTGTACAGCCTGAATACTTATTTATTTGGAATGGTGTCCCCAAGACCAATTATGACATTTGTAACTGCTAGCATTTTAACAGTTCACAGTTTCAGACTTCCTATGCTTATTACTAAGTATAACAAAATACCAAACAGAAGAAAAATAAGTACAAAACAGAGATAATAAGGAAAGCATGCCAACACCATTACATTAGTAATTCATATTATTCCAGGGATGTGAGGTAAGCTGAGGTGTTGATTTGCAACTGTACAATTTAATGTTTAGGAACTACCCACGTTCTCAAATGAATGCCCATGTCGTACTTTCAGTTGCAATATTAGCAAAGAACAATCATCAAATTTCAATTATACTATCATATCATGTGATATCTTGCTACACTTCTGGGAACTCACATCAAGTGCTAAGTGGTTAATGCAGTGTTTCTTTTTAAAACATATCAATCATGGAAAGTTCACAAATTAGTTATATAATTCTAAGATAACCTGCTGACATTCCTAATAAGTAATTATAAAAACCTTGAGGAGAGAGAATTCATAAAAAGATAGATTAAGTGACCATGTTTAATGTTGCAAGACTTCGCTGATCAGTTGCATGCTTGAAAGAAGCTTAGTATTAAATATATATTTTTGATTCTGTATGTGAAAAACAATTTGCCAAGGATTAAGAACATCTTTAATAGAACTGCATTATAAAGTTCATGTAATTTTGCAGTACTCCATCTCTTAACAAATAATTCCAGTAGTTTAGTTCTATTATTCTTAAATTTATGAGCTGCTTCCTTCTAACAGTAACAAGCAACATAGCTACTATTCAGTATGTGACCAGGAAACAGCACAAAAAGTCACAAATGCACACACAAAATAGAAAATAGAAAGATTAAAATCATATTTTGATTTGAAGCTATTTTCATGAAGTACAGGAGAGATTAAAAACATATCAGAGCTATAAAACAGCGTAAGACACAATGCTTAGTAGGGGAGTTGCTGGGGGTCTGAGAGGAAGGCTGCAAAAGAGGTCAGACAAGAATAAAGAAGAGATCTCAAAGACAGGAATGATGGGGGGACAGAGAACATCGTAAGACACACAATGCTTAGTAGGGGAGTTGCTGGGTCTGAGAGGAAGGCTGCAAAAGAGGTCAGACAAGAATAAAGAAGAGATCTCAAAGACAGGAATAATGGGGGGACAGGGACATGCCAACGTGGAAAGACCTGCAGATGGTGTTAACATTGCAGGACAAAACAGTGAGATTAAGGAGTCAATTAAAATATAATTGCCACCACCTGTATAGGAAATGGGCTAAGAAAATATGGCCGGTAAAAAAAAAAAAAAAAAAAAAAATTAATATATCCTTAAGACTGCAGAGTTGTTGGTAGCAAAGCACAGGCAATACATTTAGCTTCATAATGTGTCTGTACTCATCATGAAATTCTTTCTGGAAAACAGACAAATCATGGACACATTGCTCATTGGTAGTAAAAAGGAGCACAAAGATTTTCTCTATTCTCAGTATTTTAATTGCCTTATCATATTCCATGAATCCATCAGCCAGACATAGCAGTTTTCACAACACAATTATTAGAACATTTCATGTAAATAACACAATATATCACACAAATTATGCAAATTTTCTTTCAGCAATACTCAAATTTCAGGGCCAAGGTGGACCTTTCATATTATCAAGTTGCTATTGCAGTGATCTGACATATTATTTGCAGAAACTGATCAGTATGAATGATTCAGGGAACACTACATGGCAGTCAGAAATACCATCACTAAGAAATCTATTATTCACCAAATTTTCATCAGTGGTCTCTATCCCAGTGATTTACCTGTTCATGCTCTCTAGCAGGAATTATGTGAGGTTGTCCACAATGAAAAATACTACAGCAAAATATATTCCTTAGAGTGACTATCAACAGACTTGTTCATCTTAACAATAGATAATATTCATTTTAGAAACCATCCATGGCCATCTCTTTTTATCACTTATTATTTTTTACTGCTTTACCTTAACTTTATTTACTTATTTATTGTTTTGTTTCCTTCTTAGTGAGCACAGATCCCATCTGTTAATCTATCTTCCTGACCTGCTGTATTAATTTGGGTCTATTTGCAGACCTTCAGAGGTATTGTGTTCTATCTGTCCCATTATCATGCCTTTGTTTTTCCCTGATCTTGTTACTGTCGTACCTCTTTTGAAACCTACACACATACCTTCCACTGCCTCTACACTAACTCGCTATTTTTAACATTCCAGCAGTTTCCAAAAGAGACCAAGCCAAAACTCAGTTTTAACTTTTAGATTAATTGTGTGCATTTATAAAAATAAGTTATGTACTTACCATAATATTCCATCTTTTTGTCCATTTTCATTCTTCAATGACTTGTGGGTTCAGTTCCAATCCTCAGAATTGACTCAGCCATGATAATAGCTCATGGGATCCACAAACTCTCGAGCTCATCCCTTGCCCACAATGCACCTATCCCAATTATCCAAGATCTTGTTTGGCGCTTTGCGAGTTAGATGTCGTGCCATTTTCTCTCGAGGCAATTAAGTGATTTATTTTTCATTTTATCATCAGCCTTAATTTTCCTTATTCTCTTCTTAAAAAACCTTACCCTATCGTACATTAGTACTCTCCAATACTATTGCTAGTATCGCCCCTTCTAAACCTATCTTTCCATTTCTTCTACACTTTCATGTAGCTCTAGAATATCATTGTTGATATTCCCCTTTGGGAAAAAAAATGTTTTCCTGTTTTTTCTGTTTCTGCCTCTTCTAAACTTGTTTTGGAGAGTGTCTGTGTGTGTCTGTGTGTGTGTGTGTGTGTGTGTGTGTGTGTGTGTGTGTAGTTGCATCTTCAAATGACAAATAAAGAAGAAGGCCTGGCAGGCTTTAAGTGCTGTTAGTCATAAAGAGTTTAGAATATTATTAGATTTAATGGAGGTAGTGTTACTTAATTTTTTTCACTTTGAACTGGAAATTTTTAAGCAAATTAGTGGGGCGGCAATGGGAGAATGTTGTGCCCCTTGCTTCATTAATATAATACTACAAGTATGGGAGAATAAATTTGTTTTCAGCTCTCCTTATAAAAAAATGGTGGACTCTCTATAAAACAGAGGGCAGAAAGGATAATAAATATGAAGGGGCCCTTATTATGAAATTCAATAAGGATTCAAAAATAATTAAAAAGGGTATAACTGAAAAGTGGGAGCTTTTTAAGTGTTTATCAGATTTAGAGGGTATCTCCGATGAATATATTAAATTGGTTTATAGGAAAGGGTTCGTAAACATACTGCAGAATGACAACTTGAACAATCATAATAGTAACAATGGAAAAAAGAGCATATGCAAGTGTGGAAGGGGTGCACAATGCTCCTATATTGCTAATCAGAGTGCTCTATATGTATCTAGCAGGGATAGGTTAATACAAGCTAAAAGTTTTGCTAGTTGTGATAGCAAGGGATTAATATACATGGTCACCTGTAAGATATGTATGGCTTTTTACACAGGGAAGAGAAATAGCATTAAAAGGTAGAATGCATGAACAGTATCAAAAATAGCATTAAAAGGTAGAATGCATGAACAGTATCATGATATTAGAACAAAAAATGAAAATAATGGTCTATATAAACACACAGCAAGATGTACAGAAGTCAGATTTTTGTTTTTCATACTAGAGGAGATTAGTCGTGACCTAAGGGGAGGACCATGGGAAGAGGGAATAGAATATCGAGAAGAGTACTAGCAACTAATCTTGCAAGCTCTTTCCCAGGGCTCAATGAAAATATTTCATTCGACCCTGTTCTTAAATTAAGGGCAGCTAGGCTGTAGGGGTGTATTGAAGGAAAATTAAAACTTTTTATAGTAAATCATATATATTTTAACATTTTACTAAATATGCACTTTTTAAAAAGATTTATATTTATCACAGTTTTTTAGGAACAGAGTAAAGCTGATATTTTTTAAATAAATTAATTTTTAAAACATCCACTGAACATACATGGCTGCATAATCTAGGTAGAGGAATAATATGAATATATTAGTATTTTGTTGTTTATGTTAGTTTTTGGTTCAAAAATTTTTTGTTTCTGTTTATAAATTTGTAAAACCTTCCACATGAAAATGCATTTCAAGGGGAGTTTTTTTTAATTAAACTTTTATGCACTGTTTTTATTTACTACAATCATGAATGTTAGTAATAGGTAATGGTTGGTGTTATCAGTTTCAGTTGAAGATTATAAGTGATAATTAATTGAAAGAGTAATTAAGGATGGAATTGGCATGTATAGGAATTAAGGGATAATGAGAAAACGCCTGATGAAGTCCAATGTTATAGGATCGAAAACTTGGTGATAAAAGTTAAGTGTTTTATGGTGTTAGTATTTTCCTATTTGTATGGGTTTTTTGTCAAATTTGGAAAAAAAAGACTGTTGCCAAAAGTCTTTTGGAGCATGGATTCACTGCCTGCACCTATTAAGTATCTACATTGCCTATTTTTGGTTGGTGGATTTTGTTAGTGGATACTTGGTTTCTTTTGCTTTTGTTGAAGAATGAAAATTGACAACATAAATTCAAACTTTATGTCTTTCCCCTCCTAAAAGGTGGTTCTACCTCTCGCAGACTCTTTCTCATTGAGGTGCTTTCAACTTTAATCAATACAGCCCTTAACAATTATTTTATTATACCTTCCCCTTCGAATGTTTCATCATGAAGCTAGTGGATTATTCTTGCTTCTTAGACTGCTGAATTTGGCACCTGTATTATTGATGTTGATTTATTGCACTCATTAGTTATATGACAAAGGATAGTACATATGACTTCTCACATGCATTGACATTCCGAATGAATAATAACTATCAAACTATTCCTGTTTATTACTCTGCATGCAAGACTGTTGTCTTACCCAGTGTCAGCTTCTGTACTTTTTGCTGAAAGTATCCAACAAATAACAGGTGTTTCCTCATACCATGAGGTATGTTAACTCATTATTAAGAAAATCCTCCAGAAAAAATCGTCACTAATGTCAAACATTCTAGCTCTATGATGTTGATGCACAGTTTCATGCAGAATGTTATTCTTATTCAAATCATGTGTTTTTATTTCATTTTGCTGAAAACGTCCTGTTACATAATTCACCAGTGCGGATATTATGTGTAATAAAATCAGGTTATGTACTAAAAATTGATCAAACACAAAACCAGAATGGGAAATAAATGGTACAAAATTTCATAAACATTTTCATTAATCAAAGAGGCTGCTTTTTGTGACAAGGAACATGTTAATGTAAATGTTCCAGGATCCTACCTTGAGAGCTCTCATTAAAGTACCCACATCACACTTTATCCCTCTTTGATCCAAGGCCTCATAAGTAGAAAAGCAAATTCGTATTTCCTGAATATCAGTAAAGCTGTAAGATAGTAATATGTAAATTATGGCATATATAATGCAATTTATGCAGTTTAGAACAAGTAAGCACAGAACAGTTCATACAACTAAGAATGCGATACAATACTACCATTACAACTGCTGCATTTACAACTGTAAACAGAAATAATTATCACTGTCACTGTGACTGCATATACCATTGCTAGTGAAACAGAGACCCAATATTTTTGTAGAGACTTGAGACTCCAAATATTTTTCAAAGACACAAGAGTGTCTGAAGAATTAAGTCCACAATTCAAGCTCCTCTTAGCATTCATATCTTCTTTAATCAATAGTTATCACATACACTAAAGTTACTCAGCTAAAACTTTTTTCACATCTTTTTAATACTAAATGAATAAATACAGTCAACTTCTTCTTTTGGCTTTTCCCTGTTAGGGGTCGCCACAGCAGATCACCTGTCCACTCATGATTGGCAGTGGAGTTTTTACAGCTTTGAGTTGCCAGCCCGGCACCCACCCTTCCACAGAAGGCACACACACACACACACACACACACACACACACACACACACACACCCATGCAACCACAGGGAGGACATGCAGACTCCGCACAGAAGGCACCCCAGCCGAGGATCGAACTGGAGAACCTCTTGCTGTGAGGCGACAATGCTAACCACTGCACCACCGTGGCCGCCCGGATAAATACAGCCAACGATGCTTGAAATATTTCTTACTTTCAATCTACTGATATCTGGCCAGCCTGTGAAATGTGCTGAAAGGATGATGGCATTATATTTTAAAAATATCTTGAATTTCTTTTGTATCTTGTTGCAATGGGTTCATGTATGTGTGATATGCCTTTGAAATGAAAAACTTACCTCCTTACAGTTTAATTCACAGTAACTCACTTACCACACCAAAACTTTCTCATAAAATACTGATAGCCTTCCTTATTTCTGCAGAATGACATCACACTTCTAACTTTGTTAAACATGGACACTATACATCCACGCATATGGTCAAATGTGCCACTTTAGTGGTTTTGAGTTAATCAATACTGCTGAAAAAAAAACATTGCTCTCCAAAGAGGAAATTCCCTTGTAATACTGTGAATATTATTCACTGGAAACATAACGTGGGCATCAAGGCATGCTACTCCAAGGATCTAGTAATACCAAAAACATGGTTCATTGTAACCATCTATGCATGCTGCCAGAAGCAGTCCATGAGAATGGCACATTCCATCCCGTATTACAAATGTTTTACTCTCAAGCAACTTATAATCCAGTCAGTTTGTCAACTATTTACTAATTAGTCTTATAGATGAACTATCTAAGGCAGGTGGCTGCTTTAGACATTTCATTTACAGTTTATATATGCAAAATTATGATCACTTTCATATTCTGTTGATAAACAATGGCTGCAGCAGATCTTTAGTGCAGAGCCAAGTTATGCACAGCTAATGTAATTGACTTTATAAATGGGGGAGGGGTGTTACACTAAAGGAAGCACAGCGAACTTCAGTGGAGTCGACTGTATTTGTATGGGTATTTCAGACAGGTATAAATGTAATGGGTCATAGGAATGAACGTGAACAAAGCCTAGCAACACATCCTGGTGTTTAGTACAGTCTGAGAGATCACTGTTGCTGTAGCCATAACTATAAGGGAAGTATCCTACCAAGGATATCAGACATCTAGCTAGTCTACAAAGCTTTGGGCTCCTTTCTAACTCACTTTATATTAGCCCATATTACACAATTATGTGCTGGTTTAAGAGGGAAATATGGAATGCCAAAAATCAGAGATTTCTTGCCCAAAAGGGAGCTCGAAGCCTGACAATCTAATGAAATGATGTCAAGTCAACAACTGTAATGAAATGTCATGTGAGAAGAGTAAAGGTAAAGCATTGATATCCCACCCTGGCCAGAGAAATAGCATGAAGGGAGATGGTGGAAGGGTGCCAATAATGCAACAGTAATGCATTCAAACATCTACTGTTAATGAAAGTTAACTTACACAACTGTACTATGTTCTTCAACAGATCACTAATGCAGTACCCATAACTATACATGACAAGACAACTGCCAAAGCTCAGACAGAAAGGGTGGATGGAGAAGGGCAAGAATCTAGATGTCCTTGGAGAATAGCTTTAGCAAAATTTTCTCTGCCCTAGAAACTGAGTCTAGCTTATAACGCTTATTAAAAATATGCGCTGAAGACCAAATAGCTGCCTCTAGATTTAGCACTGACCCCTTTTCAAAAAGCAATACAAGTAGCTATAGCTCTGATACACAGGGCCTTGAATTTTCATGAGGAAGGTTTTTACCATGGTATGAACAACAAAAGGAGTCTGCATGTCCTCCCCGCGGTTGGGTAGCGTTCGAAAGACATGCGTGCGTAAATGGGCATGCCTTAGTTAAAGGTTGAGCGTCGAGCTGGCACCTCAGCGTTTCGTAAAAATCTACTGCCAATCATTAGCGGACCGGAGTTCCGCTGTGGTGACCCCCTTACAGGGAAAAGCCGAAAGACAAACAACAAACAACAACATGAACAACAAAACTAAATAACCTGACACAGCTATCTGGAAAAAGTTGGTTAGGGTACAGATATTCCTTTTTTCTTGCCATCAAAGAAAACAAAAAGCTGGTAAGACTTACTAAAATCTTCAGTCCTGTCCAAGCTAAATCTTAACTTTCTGTACACATATAAAGTATAAAGAATCCTCTCTCTTCTATTTTTGTCAGAGTTAAAGTAAACTTTATTGCCATTCAGATCAACAAATGCAATGCATCACTGGATTAAATTTTGTTGCTTCAGTCTTGGGTGCACTGAAAAATCATTTTCAGAAGAGAGTGAAGGAAGCATATAACAGAAGAAATTCTAGACAGTACAGATATAAATACACACAGATTACTTACCCACCACGATTTTTAAGACAGGATAGCAAGATAGGATAATTCACAGTTCCTATACTTGTGCAAGTAATAATCTACTTCAGACTGCATAATTTAGATAAATAGAATAATTTAATTCTATGACAGTAAAAACAGTCATATTGCACTTATGGTGTTCTCACAAACTGAGGGAATGTTGACATTGTTAAGCTTAGTTGTTCAACAGTCTGATCACCTGTGGAAAGAAACTATTCCTATTATCCTGATGTTCTATACCTGATGCTTCTGCATCATTTCCCTGAAAACAAGAGGTGGAACAGTCCATGTGCGGGATACTTGTCTCTTACCAGTTTCACAACCCTGCCATAGCATCTGCAAGAGTAAAGATCCTGTAAGGACTGGGGGTTTGAGCATGTGATTTTCCTGGCTTTTTTACGACCTTCTCTAATGCCTTCTGATCTGCGAAAGAGTAGTTTCCATATCAGACTGTGATATTGCATTTTTTGATCTTTTGTGATTTTGGGTTCAGGAAAGAACATGGAGATATACATGGTTTGGTTCAAAGTAAATTCAAAAACAACTTTTGGCATAAAGGAAAAGTTGGTTTTAATGCTGATCTTGCATTTATGAAAAATCAAAAAAGGCTGCATTGACATCAGGGCTTGTAATTCAGATACAAGTCTAGCTGAAGTCAAAGCAATGAGCAACACAGTCTTCCATGTAATAAATTTCAAAGTAGAACTGGCTGCAGGTTCAAAAGGGGAGAGCGATGTGGACAATCTCCTGGAAAACCACTGACAGCAGCATCCCCTCATGATGGACTATCCTGAATCTGCAGAAAAGTGACTGCTATTATGTTTTGTTTGACAGGATGTATGTGGCCTGAAGAGGTAGATTGGTCTGTATTGCTATCTCCCAGGCAATTATGGCTAGTCTGCAAAAGGGGTAGGATTTTGTCCCCCCCCCCTTTTTTAATATACCACATCACTGAGGTGTTAGCTGTTATCCCTAAGGGTGGTATAGGAGTCCACACTGACCTAGAGCTTTGAAAGATTTTATTAGAGCCATTAGCTCCTTGGGATTTGCACCTGGAGTGAGACTTCCTAATGCCCTGGACCTTAATAATTTGAGAAACTGCTCCATGCAAAATCTGAAGTATCTGTTGTACCTGAGTGAGGAAGATGAATGGGAAGAAAAATGGAGAGATGGATTTATTAACACCTGAATGGCGTACCATAAGAGGTCATTCTTAATGACAGAAATCAAGAATTTGGAAGGATAAAAAGATGAAAACACTGGACCCAAACTGACTTCAGATTCCACTGGATTTTTCTCATATGGAGTCTAGTAAACTGAACCCTTTAGAATGGAAGAAGTCATATAACCCAGATTTTTGGGGAACTCCTTGCTGCGGACATGTTTTGATGGGCCATATTTAAGAACTGGAGATAATGGGATAACATTGTTTGGGACAAGGAAGGTTGTTGATAGGGAAAGGTGTCTAGTAGACATCATAGGATCACTAACCTATGAATGGTGTCTAAGCACAACTTTTTCAGGTTTAGTTTGAAGCCTAATTACTGAAGATTAGTAGTGAAGAACTGCAAGACTGTCTTGGATAGACGGAGCTGAAATTAGGCAATTTTTTTTCATAGGGGAAATGTGAATGTTTTGTAGGTTGCAAAAGGTCATAAATGAGGTAAAGCAACTTGTGAAATTTTTTTGGAGCAGTTCAAATACCAAGAGTCTAAAATATAAACTGAAAGTTCAGTCCCAGGACAAATAATCTTAGGTAGCACCTGTTTTTTTGTGTACTGGAACGTGCCAGTAGGCATCTTTGAGGTAGAGGCTAATCAGAAAAGCATTGGGGAAATAGCACAGGAAGAGTTTTTCAAAGTGAGCATCTTGACTTTGGTGCAAAGAAAAAAAAGTCTCTAGCTTTGAAGGTTGCAAAGTATGTCTAACATGTCTTCTTTTCTGAAAACAAGAAACATTGCTGAATAAAAGCTTCTGCCTTTTGGAGATGGAGAGACTAGTTCTATGACTTCTCAAAACAACAAATCTGATAGTATTTGAGTGCACAGTCAGGTTTTCAAAAAGGAATTTGTGTGCATCAGATATCTTGTAAAACAGGTCAGATTTCTTGGAGACAGGGGGTTGGGAAACTGGGGAGACATAAGCTAAAGCAACGGCATCCTCAAATTATTAAAACAAGAGGTAAAGCCATCGGTTTTGGGAAATCCACAATGAGTATTCTTAGATTCTGACACCACCATACAGTCCCATTTAAAACATTTTCATTTTAGTGACTGCATCCCCAAAAGATATTTCATCACTAAGAAAGTCTGAAGAAATGGAGTCTTCAGATTCTGACTCACAAGGAGTGGGGAAGACAACCAAGAGGTGCAGGCAGACCCTCAGCATCAGATTCAGATAGAGCTTCTTCTGAGAAAAACAGGGATCTCTTATTCTTACAGTGGGTAGAAGTTGGAAGAGATGGCTTTGACTAAGTCCTGTGCAACATTTTAACAGTCTTCCTGGACAGCCTTCTGCACAGAAGGGTGGAAGGGGGAAATATGCTTAGTTTTTTGTGTCCTCTTTTTAGGGGTCTCAAGCATTATAGTTTCAGGAGAGAAATCCATAGGCAAACTTTCATAATCAACCTGAAGACATTCTCCATCAGTACTTCGTAAATGCCTCCCTTGTCCTTGTGGACAAAAAAACTTTTAGTTATGTACTTACCATAACTTTGGATGTATGGGATCCATCTTGCCTACATTCATAACTGATGGGTTCATAGCCGATCCAACTCGGCCACTATACACTAGAACAAAGTCTCTCATTGGCTGGGCTACCCCTTATCCCATAATGCACCACGCCTGCTTCCCCAGATCTTGTTTGTTCACTTTCATACATACATACAGGTACAGAACACATACCAATAACTGTAACCAACCAGAGCTCTTCCAGAGGAGAGCTTAGCAAGATCAATATTTCCTCCAAATCCAAAAGGTTGAGGGAAGGATGGTGGGTATGTATGAATGTAGGCGAGATGGATCCCATACATCCAAAGTTATGGTAAGTACATAACTAAAAGATGTAATGGGATCCTATCTCGCCTACATTCATAACTGATGGGACAGCGTCCCTAGCACCTAAAACCCCGGGTGGCTCACTGGAACACACTCCTGAGAACTGAGGAACCAAAAGAAGCTCTGCCTCGGGAAGCCACATCAACCTTGTAATGAGAAATGAAGGTGTGCGGAAAAGACCAAGTAGCAGCCGCACAAATATCATCTATTGAAACTTTGGAGTGAAAAGCTACACAGGTGGCCATAGCCCTGGTAGAATGAGCTTTGAGTGGGAAAGGCAACTCTCTGCCTGACTGGGAATAAATGAAAGAGATGCAATCCTTAATCCATTTGGTAATGGTGGTTTTGGCAACTGGTAGACCTAACCTATTCTCTGCAAAGGACACAAACAGTTGGTCAGATTTTCGTGTCTGAGTGGTCCTATCTAAGTAAAAATGCAGTTGCCTGTGAACATCCAACTGGTGGAAGGTATATTCTGCTCTATTAGAAAAATTTGGAAAGAAAACTGGGAGCTCCAATGACTGCTGAATGCATAAATGGGATGCTACCTTAGGCAAAAAGGATGGATTCAATCTAAGGGAAACTCTGTCTTTGTGAAAAATCAAATAAGGAGGGGAAGAACAGACAGCCTGAAGCTCTGAAACCCGCTTAGCAGAAGTTATTGCCACTAGAAAGGCAGTTTTCCACGACAGGAATTTAATATCACAAGTGGCTGCAGGCTCAAAGGGACGGGCAGTTAAAGAGGCCAGAACCAAATTTAAGTCCCAAGGGGGCACGGGATGAGCCATAGGAGGCCTGAGGAGCCAGGCTCCCTTAAGAAAGGACTTGCAAAGTATGTTAGCCATTAAAGAAGGCTCTATAGCAACATGAAAATTAGATATAGCCGCCAGTTGAACTTTAAGTGTGGAGACTGAAGAGCCTGAATGAAACAATGAAGCTAGAAATTCCAAGACCTGAGGAACTGGGGGTGTAAGAGGATCAATGCCTCGCTGCTGGGCCCAACAAACAAACCTTTTCCATTTGCTGGAATACAGCTTAACGGTAGATGGCTTGTGGGAAGAGGACAAGATGTGCATCACTTCCGAAGAAAGAGAAAGATCTCTAACTAAGGATGGAAGTGGAGTAACCAAGAAGCCAGTCGCAACAACCGGAGGGACGGATGAGAGTGTCCCGACTGATTGGACAACAGACCCGGCACTGGGTCCAGAATCCAGGGGCCCTGTACCGCATACTTCTGAAGGAATGGGAACCAAACCTGATGGGGCCAATGTGGGGCGACCAAAATCATGTGGCACCCGACATGACGAGCATTCTGAATCACCCTCGGGAGAAGGGGAATCGGGAGGAAGGCATAAAGCAGACCCGGGGGCCAATTGTGGGCTAGAGCGTCCCTGGGAGACTGCCCCTGAGAGGGTGTCAGAGTGAAAAACTCTGCACTTCGCATTGTTGGGGCTGGCGAACAAGTCACAACAAGGGAGACCCCATTTGGCGAAGATCTGCGCAGCCACTCTGTTGTTGAGGGACCACTCGTGGGGCAACAGGAGAGTCCTGCTGAGCCTGTCTGCAATCACATTGGCTTTTCCCGGAATGTGCGTGGCTACTAAGAAACATCGAGAGGCTATGGCCCAGCGCCATACTCTCATGGCCTCCCTGCAAAGGGGGTAGGACCTGGTTCCGCCCTGCTTGTTTATGTGCCAAACTACCGACATGTTGTCGGATAGAATCACAACAGTACCTTGGGGGAGAGCATGATGAAGTGTTTGTAAAACCAGAAGCACCGCTCTCATTTCCAGGATATTGATGTGAAGGTGCGCTTCGCAATCCTGCCAAGTGCCTTGGACAGACCTGTCCAGATAATGACCCCCCCACCCTATCTGGGAGGCGTCCGTGGTCACTGTGGCAACAGGGGGCTGAAGGGTGAAAGGACGCCCCCGGTCCAGGTTGGACCGACATAGCCACCAATGGAGGTCCCGACGACAACTGTCTGTAATCAGAACCAGGTGGTTCAGGGGAAGTTCTTGGTATGACCATTGAACCGATAATAGCCACTGCAGCACCCGCATGTGCAACCTGGCTAATGGTACTAGGAGGATAGTTGCAGCCATCGTGCCAAATAACTGAAGAATCTGTCTGGCAGGAATTCGAGATTTGGGTAACAAATTTAGAACCTGTGATTGTAGAACCTGAATTCTCTCTGATGGCAAAAATGCCCGCATCCCTTTTGTGTCTAACTCTGCGCCTATAAAGGTGATACGCTGAGATGGCCGCAGCACAGATGTTTTCCAATTGAAAGTGATTCCTAGCGAGAGACCCAAGATTACTGTGGCCATCAGCGCTCGAATCAGTAGATGCTTGGAGGTGGCAGTGAGGAGCCAGTCATCGAGATAGGGAAACACTTGGAATCCTAGACTTCTCAAGTGAGCTGTCACCACTGCCAGTCACTTGGTAAACACCCTGGGGGCTGTGGTGAGACCAAAGGGCAGTGCACGAAACTGGAAATGACTGGTTCCTAGGCAGAAGCGTAAATGACTCCTGGACTCTTGACGTATCAAAATGTGATAGTAAGCGTCCTTGAGGTCTATGGAGCACATCCAGACATCCTTCTCCAATAACGGGAGAATGGACTGAAGGGTGACCATCCGGAACTTGAACTTCTTCACAAAACGATTTAAAGAGCTTAGGTCCAAAATGGGCCTTACATCCCCTGTCTTTTTCGGCACCAAAAATAATCTTGAGTAAGTTCCTGATCCGATCTGGTCGGTGGGGACGGGCTGGATGACCCCTTTGCTTAGCAGCTTTGAAACTTCTATGGCTGCCAGATCCCGCTGACTGGGTGGCACGTCCAGAAGTCTCCTTGTAGGAGGAGGGGGCTTGAAAAAGGGGATGAGGTAGCCTCCGGTTACAATGCGAAGCACCCACTGATCCTTGGTTATCGATTCCCAAGCCTGTGGGTGTCGCAAAATGACCCCCGACCGGCTCCAGAGAAGCACAGCCGGGCCACATCCTAGGGATGTTGAGGGTAGGAGGAACCACGAAAGGAGTCGCGGTCTCCAGAGTTACGGGGGCCTCTGCCACCTCTAGGGCAGCGTCTTCCTGAATCCCCCCCCGCCTCTGGAGGGGGGAATCACTCGGTGGAGTGGAGAAGAACTTTCGGGATTTCCTGAACCACATTTTCCCTCCTCTCTGGGCCTTGGGATAAGGTCTAGAGGGAGCGGAAAAATGGGCCCCAACGGCAGTCAAGGTCTTGCCCTCCTGTTCTCACCGAGTAAGTGTGTCCTTCACCTTGGGTCCAAACAAAGAAGACCCATCAAAGGGGGCGTCGGCAAAGGAAGACTTAAAGGCCTCCGCGAGTGGACACAAGCGTAACCAGGCTTGTCTCCTAAGAGCCACTCCTGTGCCTGCTGCTCTACTCACCCCTTCGGCTGCATAGGAAATGAGCCTCATGGACGAGTTGACAATAGATGATAGGGTAATCATCTGAGCGCCTACGGTCTGTGCTAATGCCTCAGGAAGGTTACCCGTAAGGGACTCTCCTAACTCCTTGAGGAGGTCCCTTTGGAGCCTTGTAAAATGACAGAGATAGTTCAGCGACCGCAGGGTAAAGGTCGCTGAAGAAAGGGTACGCTTCCCGTACCTATCCATGCTCCTAGAATCCTTATTAGGAGGATGAATAGACGTTGAAGCCTCTGCCATGTCCTGCTGAGTGGCAAATGCCACCACCATAGCATCAACTGCAACACCCTTAGTGAGGAATTCCTTCTGGGGAGGGGCTGAAAGAAACTTATTAGGCCTGGCAGGCACCGGTTCCGCTGTTTCAGGATGTTCCCACACCCTCCGAGAGATTAGATCTAATAACTCGTCGAAGGGTGGAGACACCCAGGAGGAGGAGGGCTGGGCCCTGAAGGCCTTGAGGAAAACTGACTCCTCAGCAGTAGGGGCTTTGGATTGCCAATAGCCTCTCTGTCTCAAGATCTCAAGGATATCCGAGAAGGAGACGTCATCCGAGGACGATTTAGGGGACCCCTCTACATCATCGAGGTTAGTATCTGAAGTGACGGATTCATCTTGGGAATCAACGTGCTTCCTCTTACACAGTTTCTTCCTTGGGGGTTCATCCGAAGCAGATTCAGAAGGACCCCCCGGAAGAAGGGAACCCTCTAAGGGGGTATCCTCAGGCCCTGGGGCCCCACTGTCGTGGGAAAGAATGTCTCCAGAGGCACCAGTACCCAAAACTTGGGACGGTGAGGTAGAAACCTGCTGAACAGGCAAGGTCATGGCCAGTGCACTCCTCATGGCCTCAAAAGCAGGACCTCCAGACTCTGCAGAGGGCATTTGCTGAGACCACGGCGGTACCGGAAATACCTGCGGCCGATGCTCCGAGGGGAAGACTGGGCATCGAAGAGGCGAGCTCCACAGTGTTGCCCTCGGCCCCCGCCGAGGAAGACCCGGTACCAAACCCTGACACTGAGGAAAGGGTAGGAATGAAGGTCGGAGCAGAGAAACTCCGAGGGGGTCCCTGCTCCGACTGGACGATTCCGCTGCGTTCTACCTGTACCAAGTCCAACGGCTCCAAGGGGGTCGGAGGAGGAATCAAATGCATGGGATGTGGAATCGGCTCCGAAGTCGCGTGGGCTGGAGCAGAGATCATTTTAGTAAAAACTGTGGACTGGAACAGCCTCTGGATAACCCTATCCAAATCCGAATCCGACAACCTAGAGGATTAGGAGGAAACAGATTGCGGCCGAGAAGACTTCTGCCT
>NC_056738.1:277510158-277512658 GCF_019279795.1 Protopterus annectens | reverse complement strand
TATTACAGGGTCCCTGACTCTCAAATTCCTTTTCAAAAACCAAAAAACCCTACTGCAGACCCAGAAACTATTTCTCAGGGTCCAAAAGGGGTCAAGGCTTCTACTGCAAAAAACCCTACCCCCTCTGACAGGGATTCTAGAGCAATGGATAGATGGGGAAAAAATTATTTACACATCTGCTACTTTGGCTATAAGGGCCTTAAATTGCCAGTTTCATATGCTCAAATATCAGCAATATATCATCACACTGCTTAAACAGAAAAGGATGGCAAATTCTGAATGTGCAGAAAACAAAGAACTGCAGGATTTATTGCATGCAGCTGAACAAGTTGGAAAGCATAATTTTGCAATGGGGGTTTGATTCTCTGGAGGCCTCCTGCAGGGCCGCTTTTACGGGTTCTGTCATTAGGAGGCATGCTTGGTTAAAGGAACAAAATCTGCCTGACCCTGTTAAAGCAAAATTATTAGATGCTCCTTTACAACATGATACCTTGTTTGGTGTTAAGGCAGAAGAGGTGTTAAAGAAAATGGACGACAAAGCTAAATCTATGCAAACGGTCAAGGATTTCTTACAGGTACAGCCAACTAGATTTAGCAGACACTGGCCTACAAAGAATTGGTCCTTTCCAGTCTCACACAGACCTCAAAGGGGCAGAACCAGATGCCCTAGAGGCAGATCACAGCCACAAGGATCCTACAGGTCTAAGCAGTGGAGTGCTTCTACCTTCAAAGGTGGAGAAGACAAAGCACAATCATACAGGAAACAGTCCCAATGACTTCCCCCTGCCTGCACCAAGCACTTATCTTCTGGCAGCACCCTTAGGGGGAAAACTAGCACTTTTTTCTCAAAATTGGCACATTATAACCCAGGACATATGGGTTGTAGACATAGTGTCACAAGGCTACAAGTTTCATTTCCTTACCCTGCCAAGGGCAAACGGTTGGCCAGACCTGCCAAAACATCAATGGGCAGAGGCTCGAAAACAAGTCGCAGCTCTCATGGACATGAGAGCTATTCAGCAAGTGCCACAGCAAGAGCAGGGACAAGGATTTTACTCAAGACTGTTCTTGGTA
The DNA here is from genome assembly GCF_019279795.1 of Protopterus annectens. Classification (NCBI taxonomy): domain Eukaryota; kingdom Metazoa; phylum Chordata; order Ceratodontiformes; family Protopteridae; genus Protopterus; species Protopterus annectens. The sequence goes on along the minus strand of NC_056738.1, from coordinate 277,511,584 downwards.
CCCAGAAAGGACAAAACATGGAGACCAATACTGGACCTATCTATTCTAAACACTTTCCTGGATATACCAATTCAAGATGTTGACCTTACAGCAGCTTCTGCCCATGCTGGGCAGCAAGGCTTGGCTCGTGACTTTAGATCTAAAAGAGGCATACCTGCATGTCCCTATCAGACAATCATGCAGAAGATACCTCAGATTCAAGGCTGGCTCAAAGCATTACCAATTCCCTGCACTGCCCTTTGGCTTATCTACTGCGCCCAGGGTCTTCACAAAGTGCCTGGCACCAGTAATTGCTTACTGCAGACAAACAGGAATACAAATATATCCTTACTTGGATGACTGCCTCATACAAGCAGAGAACAAAAACATTCTACTACACCATCTGATGTTTGTGATAAGACTTTTAACATGCTTAGGGTATACAGTCAGCAAAAAGAAATCAAAACTAGTATCCTCTCAAGAGATAATAATCCTGGGTGCAAGCTTAAATACAACTGCCCAGATGGCTTATCTCACTCCAGAAAAAACAAAGGCAACTGACTACCTATTTCAAGGAAATGGCAACAAAGGCCCAGTTATCTGCAAGAAAAATTCTGCAGGCTTTGGGCTTCATGGCATCCTGCATCTTACTAATTCCATATGCAAGAATGCATATGAGGAAAATTCAATGGTACCTAAAAAGTGTCTGGACACAACATTGCCAGAGTCTAGAAACAATGATTACTCTTAATTCCCAGCCTGCAACAGGAGTTTCGATGGTGGACAAAAACTTGTCACCAAAACAAAGGACAGCCATTCTCACTACTCCCAGCCAGGCAGAGCCTAACGACGGATGTTTCGGATTATGCCTGGGGGGCACACATGGCAGGAAGAGGCATTCAGGGCACCTGGTCCACAAACCAAAAGCATCTACATATCAATCAAAAAGAGATGCTAGCTGTTCAAAAAGCCCTGACAGCCTTCAAGGACCTACTTCATCCGGGACAACTACTGATGAAGACAGACAACACCACGGTCATGTGGTACATAAACAAGCAGGGGGGCACTCATTCTTATCCCCTGTGCAGGCAAGCCATGGCTTTATGGGACACAGCATTGATGTACCAAGTTTATCTACAGGCACAATTCCTGCCAGGAAAGGAAAATACTCTGGCAGATGAACTAAGCAGAAACCTCATGGATCCCCATGAGTGGCACCTGGATCCACAAGTCTTCAGCATGATAACAAAGAAATGTGGATGCCCAGACATAAATCTATTTGCCTCCCCTCAAAACAATCAACTACAAAGATTCTGCACAAGGACTTATCACAGACAAGCTTGGAAAGTGGACACCTTATCTTTCAACTGGACAAACCTGTCAGTATGCCTTTCCTCCCCTGCCTCTCCTCCCCAAGGTACTCCTAAAGGTCAGGCAGGAGAAACCA